>NC_092271.1:15192595-15410095 GCF_036320965.1 Panulirus ornatus | reverse complement strand
CCTGTCACGTGCACCAACATGCCAATCCGAGTACTTAGCAACCACAACATATCACGTCTGAACCTACTTCCTAACTAGACCCTTCACTACCAGTGAATCATGATACCTGGCTCCCACACAAAAGAACCAGCACGTTATCAACTACCACCCGATTCCCACACAACTATAACAACATACTTGCATAATAATATAATAACATGCTTAGCATAATGATATATTAACATACTTCCACATCGCCAACATACAAACAGTACGAGTACCTTGGCTCCAGGTATCCGTCTGCGACGCACACCACCTGTACCAATACAATGTTACCTGGAACCTTCTCCCAACACTAGTTTGAACCCGTTGGCACCTGGTGCCCGGGACAGACCTCTACGTAAGTGGCCGTGACCCTTAGAGGTGCGGCACAGACCATGCGGGCCATTTCGCCTCTCCCCATTCATAACATTCCTGTGTACGGGTGGCCCACTCTCACGGATCTCTAATATAAACGATAATATTACGATCAAGTTTCATAAGGTTGTCAACCTCAATTTCTTTGATTATGGCACAGGGGGAAAAAGAGTAAAAACGTGGCTGATATAATAAATCTGTATTTCAAGTACATATTATCCGATGAAATATGAGGAATTCAAACGATACTACCGGGAAATATTACGAAACATTTGTACTATCATGAGGGGGAAGACCATGCACTCACACCGTCGAGTTGACAGTTAGCGAAAACGTTTGAAGAGGAATCGAACATCAATAATTCTACATGCAATCTTGTCTCCTACATACCACATCTAGTTACACATCTTCCACATATCTGCTGAGGTATAAACATGAGTAAAAAAGGATAAATTCGTAAGTTGTACATACCTTTCCAACCATAACACCACCGAACTGTGAAAACCCCTGCGATGGCATCACCAGCACTGCCCTCTGCCGCACCATCCAAGAACTAATGCTGCCTTTCTTGTTCCACCATCAATTAATTTCCTAAAGTACTGCGGTGTACAGGTTAACAATATGTCACTGACAGTAGTCAGTTATCGGTCACTCTTGCTTCACATTGCTCCACTGTAAATTTCACGGAAAACTAGCAGAATTTCAAGAAAATACGTTATAAGGCACGATCTTATTTCATCTCATTTTCTAAACAGCCTCGCTAGGATTAGCACTTGTCACTCGAGGCCTGTTTCCTTGACCGTGAACGTTAACCGACTAGAGCAGCCTGAGTCCCAGTCCCATATAAAACCCTGAGGTACACCACATGGAGACGAGTTGCCACTAGCAAGCCAGTCTCAACACACCCGGAAGAGTGATTCACTACCACCTTCGCGGAACCTCTCCTACTGTCGGACTGAACGAGATGATCCGTTGAGGTGGGTATGGGGCACTCACACTCGTCCGAATCCTTTTACGAGTTACCGCGATTGAGTGGCTTTCATTCATCTGCATCTGACAACCACTTTTATCAATGTTTCTTGTTCATGAGGAACCGAACATACGCTCAGAAATGTATGCGTGTAGGTACGCGCACTAACATCACGTGAACTAACGTGACTGGGAAACTCGACAATGTAAACTGAACACCACGAAGGCTTACTATGACTCAGCCTGATCACAGAACAACTGCCAAAATACCTTTAATACATTTGACAGACACACCAAGCGCGTAAACCGTATGAATACTCCTTGCCGGTAACATGTGCCATTTCTCCTCATCCCATCAAGTAAGTCAAACGTATTTCAATAACTGTTATTACTATAAATATTTGGAAGTACTATGTTGTTGAGTGGCATCCCTTGGAGATCATGCTAGCACCGCCCCTTCCCTGACGTCATTAACAGAAGGCGGAGACTCAAATCCATGACATCATTGTTCCGTCTTCCTAAGCAAGCTATTGGTGGAGGCAGGAAAGCAACGTGTGGCGTCATCGTTCCTGAAAGTTGATTGGTGGGCGGTTTAAGATTAATTTTACCGCCGACTTCTAGAGTTTAATGAACGAATGATCTGGAAACTCTAGTTTTCATATTTTTCATCACTGCAATACCGGGTGTAGAATAATGTGTTGGAAGACAGATTTCTCATGGCTTTTTTTATATTTTCGCTCATGTTTGGCCCACAGGGGGAACTAACAAAGCACATAAATAACAGAGTATTCAAGCAATCACCGCGACACCGGTGTTGGTACACCTGGAGGTCATATTCTAACAGTAACCCCTTCAGCACGACCGTATGACCCTTAGTTATAACGGCCATTGAAAGGCTTAGGTATCGTACTCAAGGTCGTACTGTCGTGCTCAAGGGTTGTAACGCCGTGCCCACGGAGATGATTCTCCTCGATCAATACTCCTTTTTAAGACACGTGTTCAGCCAGCCCTCAACACAACAACTACCACACTTTGTCAACAAGCCACTCACAGGAAATGCTGGTCACTCGACATTCACGGTAAGAATTATTTGATCCATGTATGGAAGTAAGGACGTGGAATTATAAATTGTTTTCAGTGGTCAGCTAAAATCTACTCTTCGAATTCTTCCGTCCTATCGGCTGTTACCACTTTATTCAGCCTCTCTCTACCACATCCAATAAATAGCAACTCTACCACAACCACTATAGTGTTACTATCATCCATCGCAGAGTACCCCTACCACAACCACTATAGTCTGTCACTGCCACACCCACCACACACCATCCCTACCACAACTACCATACTGTGGTAAGGCTCTGGTTGTCCGACAGGGCTTTGGTTGAGTGGTAAGGCGCTGGTTGTGTGGTGAGGGTCTGGATGTGTGATATGGCTCTGGTTGTGAGGTAAGGCTCTGGTTGTGTGGTATGGCCCTGGTTGTGGGATAAGGCTCTGGTTATGTGGTATGGCCCTGGTTGTGGGGTAAGGCCTTGGTTGTGTGGTAGGACCCTGTTTGTGAGGTTAGGTTCTGGTTGTGTGGTAGGGCCTTGGTTATGAGGAAAGGCTCTGGTTATGTGGTAGGGCCTTGGTTATGAGGAAAGGCTCTGGTTATGTGGTAGGGCCTTGGTTATGAGGAAAGGCTCTGGTTATGTGGTAGGGCCTTGGTTATGAGGAAAGGCTCTGGTTATGTGGTAGGGCCCTGGTTATGAGCAAAGGCTCTGGTTGTGTTGTAGGGCCCTGGTTATGAGGAAAGGCTCTGGTTGTGTAGTATGGCCCTGGTTATGAGGAAAGGCTCTGGTTGTGTGGTAGGGCCTTGGTTATGAGGCAAGGCTCTGGTTATGTGGTAGGGCCTTGGTTATGAGGAAAGGCTCTGGTTATGTAGTAGGGCCCTGGTTATGAGGAAAGGCTCTGGTTATGTGGTAGGGCCTTGGTTATGAGGCAAGGCTTTGGTTGTGATACGTCTATGATCGGGTTTACTATGGTTGTGTTAAAGCAGCGTCCTCTTTGATTTCTAGGGGCGGAGTTGTAACATGCAATTTTGTCATGTTTGTTAGTGGTTATGGTAACTGTTTTGTTGTGGTGTGCGTGTGTGTGTGTGTGTGTGTGTGTGTGTGTGTGTGTGTGTGTGTGTGTGTGGTCACAGGATAGTGTCTGGATGGTAAATGTTTAGGTAGGGATCATCTACGAGGGGGGGATGATGCGATGACACACTGTGATGTGCTGTGTGGTATCAGCAGACTTGTGAATGAGGTAGCGGCAGCATGTGATGGCTACTGTTGTGACAGGTTATAGTGAGCGTCTGTGGGGAGGAGGGAGGTGGTTGTTTGTAGTTGTGACTCAAGGGTCCTTCCGTCATGCTCAAGGGTCCTATAATTGTGTTCAAGGATCGTTTCCTCGTGCTCAAGGGTGGTACCGTCGTGTTTAAGGGTCGTTTCGTCGTGTTCAAGGGTCTTATTGTCGTAGTCAAGGGTCTTATTGTCGTGTTCACGGGTCTTACCGTCGTCTTCAAGGGTCATTTAGTCGTGCTCAAGGGTCGTTTCGTCGTATCCATGAGCCCTATCGTCGTGTTCAAGGGTCGTTTCGTCGTGTTCAATGGTCAAAGGTCTTATCGTCGTGTTCAATGGTCAAAGGTCTTATCGTCGTGTTCAAGGGTCGTATCGTCGTATTCATGGGCCCTATCGTCGTGTTCAAGGGTCGTATCGTCGTGTTCAAGGGTCGCATCGTCGTGTTCAAGGGTCGTTTCGTCGTGTTCAATGGTTAGAGGTCTTTTTGTCGTGTTCAAGGGTCGTATCGTCGTGTTCATGGGCCCTAACGTCGTGTTCAAGGGTCGTAACGTCGTATTCAAGGGTCAAGGGTCGTATTGTCTTGTTCAATGCTCGTACACGTCACTAACCTAACGCATACCCTTCCTACATACTGTAGTTGCACTGTAACGTAACAGTACAGCCAAATGGTATGCACGGCGAACGATTCTGTAATAACGTGTGTCTGACGACCATATACGAAGTGAGGCAAGTTTTCTTGGCTGTGGTGGCTACACCATCACCAGACACGTGCATCACACTTCTCTGGAACACCTATGTCACTCATTCACGTGGGCATAATTGGACCTGATAAGTTGAAATGTCACCAAAATGGTGATTCAGTGTGTGAGTGGGCTGCGCCCCCCCCCCCCTCACCACACACACACACACACACACACACACACACACACACGCAGCATATCCGTGCCAGTGCCAGTCTCCTGTGAGGCCCGTGCAGTTCGGGCGACTTATGGTGTCGTGGTCAGTGGGAGCTACGACCTTCCGGCCCGCTGGCCTTGGAGGGTGAGGACTGGGGAGTGGAACTATTCTCCTCATAGTAACTCGCTACTCCCGTAGGGCGAAGCTATGGCGACTCTGTCTCCTTGTATGTCAGGTGGTGTGCATGGAGGAATATACTCTTAATGCGTGTGTGTGTGTGTGTGTGTGTGTGTGTGTGTGTGTGTGTGTGTGTGTGTGTTGAAGGGATAGAGTTCTACACTCGTGCTGTCTCGCCTCTTCTCCTTGTATATGTGTATCATGTATTTACTCCTATGTACATATCCACACATACACACACCCCAGTCTAAACCATTTATAGACAAGGGAGGATGAACACCTGGGTTGAGTGTATGCCAACTGCCACACCCAGGATTCGACCCCCTGCGGCTTCCGATCCCGGGCTGGCCCGTTCTGACTCATGGAGTGTGTGTGTGTGTGTGTGTGTGTGTGTGTGTGATCACGTTCCTTCCACTTATCTGATCCTTTAAGCATGACGACACGACCCGTGAGTGTGATGAACTGACCTTTGACCTGACTCCTACGGGTCAGGCCAAAGGTCAGGTATTCATAAGTTTAGGGCCCTACCGCTGTGCTCATGGACACTCGCATAAACAGGGTACAAGAGCCCACGAAACAGCCCCACCTCACCGGAAACCTCCATCGTATCCTGTCTCCCTGACACACACCCGTGTATGCACCTGCAGCCGCCCGCCTGCACACACGCGTCAGTCACCCTCTCCCTCCACACAGTCTGGCTGCGGCCGACACATAAGGCCAGCCCCATCACGCAAAATTAAATACCAGGGGTAACGGGGACCCTGTGGCGCGCGTACGTAGAGCGTAGGTATTCACGGGACGCATTTGCGTAGGTACTCTTGCGCAAAACATATGAGGACACGATGACGGCTATGTACAGCTTCTCTTTGAACCAGACCTATAATCATTAGTGGGCCGGGGCGACTACGGCCATAAAAAAAACCGAGGTGGGTTATTCGTTATTACCTAGCGGTTGTAGGGTCATGACCTGTGGTTGTCTATTGTCGTCTTCCAACGCGGCAAAAACTGCAAGTTTATTTTCTACTGTTGCGCCATTACCATCCCTCGCCAGCGTCTCCGGTCGCTCGCTGTTCCTGCTGACTCTGGAGGACACAGGTCAAGATGTCAGGGACGGAGCTTTCTGTATAGTGCGTCCCTCCGTGTCTCTCCAGGACCCAGGACGCTGCTCCGATGGGCCAGTGTCAGGTGACACCCGAAGCTCAACCACATCCCTCATCCTCCCTATGTGTGACCTTGACTACAGCACAGGTTTTCCTGGATAAACCGCACCGTGAGGTTCCACCCCCCACACCTTAAGGGTTAATAACGACGCAATAATACGAACTGGTGTTTAAACCCTGCCACTGGCTCTCACTTGGAAATAGAGGGATCGTCTTGCATCTCTTGGAAGTGTCTACAGAGGTTATGCTGCTGCTGCTGCTGCTGCTGCAACTACGACCCCTGTATCCAGTCAGACGACTCAGGCATTAATCACCTCATATAACACGACTATTAATCTCTACGAATCACGTCACGACCTAATGGTCCACACCCAGTGATCACTTCAAACGACTGTTGCATACCTACTTCATGTATACTGATCAAGTTTCCATGAACAACAAGTAAACTTTACACTGTGTATTCATCAGCGAGGGTGTGAGGTGTTTGCTGGCTCGGGTGGCGGATGAGAGTAATCAAACCTCGAGTATGCATGACCGGCAACGTTACCTGCATGGTGAGCTCTGCATGACCCAGGCGGTGCACTGCCTACCCCGCCTCACTCCATCGCCCGCTTGATGGGACTGGCCCGAGAGTAATCATAAGCTGGGCCAGTAAGTAATCACGAGCTGGGCAGGAGAGTAATCACGATTTGGAGCCGGGAGTAATCGCGTGCCAAGCCCGAGAGTAATCACGAGCTGGGGGCGAGAGTAATCACGGGCTGGACACGAGGGTAATCACGTGCAGATCCCTAGTAATCACCTGCTGAGCTCAAGGGTAATCACAAGCTGGGCCCTAGAGTAATCACGATCTGGGCTAGAGAGTAATCACTAAATCATACGACTCTCTATCATCAAGTCTCACTGATACTGATCTGGATAATACCAGAAATTTACCATTTAATCATCTTTGTACGTTACTCATCTCTCTGATATGACACGTATTAAAAAAAATCTATTGACACCGTTACTATACGGCAACGGATAACCTCGTCACGGATCATCATTAGCCCATCTGTTATGTGGCTTCCTCGTGTGCTCAGCGTATCAGTCTTGACCGTACATTCCCCTGGTATAATCGTGAGGTTTTATCAACGTAGGTGAGATGGTGTATGGCTGTAAGGGTCGTCCAGTTAGCTACAGTGTCCGACTCGGGGGTGGTGTGGTTTAGCTGGTTCCTGGCCACCACACCCCAAGCCGCCCATCCTACCCACTACCCTCCACCTACGACCAAGATCACAGTAACCTTCTCCTCACCCTTACCTACCCAGTCACTCACGAGTTCCAGTCTGTATCTGAGGAGTAACTGACTGAGTCCGTGATCAGTCTCTCGATGAGCATAACTTGGGATGAATACTCGAGCGATTCCCTTGCGTCTTCTGCGCCGTCGGCCCACTGAACTAGGGTGGTGCTCACCTAGCCGGGGCCCTGGAATTCTAACCACTGCCTTGGTAAAAGGAGTAGGAGGTCATCTACCGGCAGGCCCATCCAACACTGCTGCAGGCCTATATGGATCTACACTATCCCTGGCAAGTAGGGGATGGCCTGGGAAAGCCTGACCCACGTCCTACGAGATCAGAGCTACGCTACAGCACGCGACTCCTGCCTGACGGGCACAACCGTCCCGGCACTGAAGGAGTGTGGGTGAGGAGCGGTGCATCCTGCAGGATACTGAAGTACAGCGGTGTAGGGGAACTACAGAATGCAGTGGGATGAAAACGGTGAACGATGACAAAATAAAGTCTTAGAAAGAAATGATGGAAGGGAGTGAAATGAGAAAATAGTGAGTATATAAAGATAAAATATAGATATGAAAATATATCCAACTGACACCCAGAAGGTAGAGGCAAGCTACAAGAACTGCTGAACGAAGGTGAAGGTTGGGAAGACCCGAGATATGACCGAACACCAACGGTAGCAACACCCGGAAGTGGCGGCAGCCTGCTGTGTACACCACGAGCCACCTGCCCCAGCCCCGCCCCGCCTCACCCCACCTGCCAAGCTAAGGGGAGGCGAAGCAGGTGGGCAGTGCGTCCCTCCTCGCGGCCGAGAACAAAACGAGACGTTATCTACCGCGCTGGCTGACTGGCTGGCTAGTGCGTGTGTGTGTGTGTGTGTGTGTGTGTGTGGGGGGGGGGGGGGGTTCTTGGCTGCGACGGACGCTCACCCTGTGAAGCTGGTCGTGCAGGGGCGTCACCCTCGCTCACCACTCCCTGGTTGTGAAGGTAACAACTAATAACCCACAAACTCAACATAATAAAAAGGAAATAGCATGAAAAATACGAAAATGAAAGAGAATCACAAATATATGCTTCCTACGTATTCCTTAAGTGTCGTAAAAGGCGACTAAATGTGGTGGGAGCGGGCGGCTGGAAATCCTTCCCTCCTGTTTTACTTTTCCAGAAGGAACAGGAGGGGCCAAGCGAGTATTTTCCCCTCTAATAGCTCAGTCATCTGTTCTTGACGCTACTTCGCTATGCGGGAAATGGCGAATATTTATAAAAAAAAAAGAATGTGTGTGTGTGTGTGTGTGTGTGTGTGTGTGTGTGTGTGTGTGTGTGTGTGTGTGTGTGTGATCTAATGAGGCCCCGTCACAGGCAAGGGCTCTCCCATACCGAGGGAGGCGTGACCTTCACTACCCGCACCAGCAACATACACTCCTACAGCAGGAGACCAGCCCCTCACCGCTGGTTAGGCGGGAGTGTGTGTGAGCGTAACAACTGGAGCAGCCTCGCTCCCAGACACACACACACACACACACCACGGTCGCTGGCATTCATCGCCGTCCTGCCCACCATCAACGTGGCCGCCAAATGGTTAATCAAAATTACTCGAAAATCCGCCGGATGTGAAGTTGTGAGGAACACGTCACTTGATACCGTAGGCTAACAAACAGTGCAAAAAGACCAGACCCCCACCGGCCAACCCAGTGCCATTCAAAACACACCTTCTTCCCGATAATAAACACATTTTTTTTTTTTTTCACGCCAAGGTTTGTAAATATTTACCACCTCTCGCCTCGGTAGAGTTCAAGATGGAATTTAAAGATATATGAAGTACTGAACACGATTTAAGTTCTTCGAGGAAGAACTCTCTCCCTGGCTGCCAGGCGGTGGCCCTCGACCCACAGCGTCAGAGGATTAGCACACGAGTTTTTGCCCAACGCCCGAATGCTCCACACACACACAGAAGGCGCTGAGAGCGGCGTCCGTAACTCGAGACGGCCGCACATACAACCCAGTATCACCTTACAGAAAACGCTGCCTCCAGCTGTACAGGGATTTATGCTCCAGGGAATAAGATTCGAATATCAGGGAAGACACCATTCACGCACTCACACCCACATATCAAAAGAGACAGAAGAAATACGTGATGTACGGCCAGTAAAAGCGGCTTCCGTACACACAAGAAAGAAGTCAGACTCCATTGCAAGGAGGCCGTATCGAGAGGCCACAGGAAGACACAGATACCTCAGTCGGCCTCGTCTAAAATCCTTTCATATCTGAAGGTTTCGATGACGTACATGAACGGGAGTAGATAAAGGTTATACCCAACTTTCTGGAGCTTCATCATTGACCAGATCACCGGATAATAGGTGAGTGGAAGACAATCATTCGTGGTTGACACCTCTGGTTTACACAGGAATTACCTGGCCAGGTAATCTATCCCATCTTCCTCATTTCACAAATTCCATCCGATAACCCGCTTGAAAACCTTTCAAAAATATAAAGACGGCCAGAAACGTCTTCGTAAATTCTACATAACCAACAATCTTAGAAAAAAATAAATACGTGAGGCGCATGATCTCTTAATGGGCCATATATCAGAGTGGGATCAGATCTCTTGGTGGGTTCGGTGAGAAAGTAAAAGGATCGGATTTGAGTGATGGGATGAGGCACTGGGCCACCCTCACCCGTCCGTCCACAACACACGCCTGCGCACCTCTCTCCTTTCGTAATAACCAGCCCAAACCTTGCCATGCCCACGCTGAGAAACTTGGGCCTCTGGGCTTCTGTCTGCTATGTTAGAAATGTATGCTATGTAATGCTGTGTTACCTTACACAGCTCTGTTCTCCTGTATCGACGACCGCACCGATCCCCAGCAGAATCTGTGGTGGGGACGGAACCATCCCCCGGCAGAATCTGTGGTGGTGTGTTTAGGGACGGTACCATCCCCCAGCAGATTCTGTGGTGCTGTGGTGGCACCATCACCAGCGGGGCTGTATCATCACAGATATTACAACGCGAGAGAAGAGTCACCCTTGGCGAGCTGTATCATCGCCATCTGACGAAACAGAACGAACATCTTGCCTCAGTGGAGTTCGTCGTCCTGTGTTCATGTTAGTACGTGCGGCGAGGTCTGGTCTGACTCTCTCTCCCTCCAGTTGGTCTGATAATTCTCTCTACAGTCTAGTAAACACATAGCCACACATTCACAATCACAGGAACATAAATATACATAAATACATTTTCTTTTCTATTTCTAAATAAAATATCAACGAAGAAATCAATGTAAGAATATGTTATAAATGGATGTGGTTAAACATTCAGAAAATTCAGCCAATTGAAACACAAATATGCACTTTGTCTCCGTCACACAGGCGGTGGAAAGTGTATGTGGTGAAGACAGAGGAGTTTATGTGGTAAAGATTTAGATGATTATGTGGTAAAAATAAAGAGAATTATGCAGTAAATACAGGTAAGACTACGTGGTAAAGTTAGATAAGTCTATGTGGGTAAAACCTGAAGTTTATGTGGTAAAGACAGAGAAGACTGTATGGTAAAGAAAGAGTAGACTATGTGGTAAAGACAATGAAGAAAGTGGTTAAGATAAGAAAAAGACTATATGGTGAAGATAATGAAGAGTAATAGATAAGGATGAGGAAGACTTCAAGGTGAAGACAATGGTAAAGACAGAGAAGACTATGTGGCAAAGAAAATGAAGACTACGTATTAAAGATGGAGAAGACTATGTGGTACAGACAGAGAACACTATGTGGTAAAGACAATAAAGACCTATGAGGCAAAGATAGAGAATTAGAAGAGGGCCAGTAGCATAAGAACAACTGCAGCGACAGAGAAGCTGTGAAGGAGCGGTACACGAACTCTTCCGATAGTGTTCAAGCAACACCCCACGAGCCCTGGGTCTGGCCGAAGAGCGTTACAGGAACTCGCGTTCCCCACGGTCAACTGCGTCGGCGTTAGCAGCCCGAAACCCGTCTAGGGCTGGACCGCGTGAGACTACAGTAAGACAAGCTGTGAGGGACACAGGAGAGGACACCTGTGGGAGGGAACGAGACGAGAACGTGTAGAGTACCTTTCGCTGGGGAGAAGTGCTGGCCAGGTAGGCGGGCGACCCCCGGCCGCTGCACGACGGCCGTTCCTCGGGCGACGCCCCGTCTTCCGTGTTACGTACCTGTGGAGGGAGACAGATACGTTACCGTAACCTGACACACCGTGACTGCCGCCTGGGAGGCACAGCCACTCTCACGTGCAGGGCAGCACCAGGTCACTCTCACATGGGCAGGGTACTGTCACTCCTGCATGAAGGGGAGGGTGTACTGTCACATGGCTAGGGCACTGTCACTCGTGTGGGCGAGGCAATGTTACTGGCATGTGGTTGGGACGGGGGAGACTGTCACTGTCATGTGGGATCGGCGGGGCACTGTCACTACAATGGTCAAGTGAGAGATGCGGGACACTGTCACATCACATGGGAGGAGTGCATGGTTTTGTCACTGTCACGTATGTGGGAGTTGAGGATGGGGAGAGGAGAGGCACGTGACACCAGTCATTTCCAGGTAATCTAGAAAATAACCTAACATTACAGTTCATGGTTTATACCTTCACCTGGGTCAGCCCAATCACCGTACCGTCAAAAGCCAGGCATTTGCCAGACTTCCTCAGGCCCACTTTGCGTACTACCGTGAAATACTCCCTCCTAGTAGAGGGATGAACTCATTTCATAATAACACTCAGCATAATGTTCAGACATCATGAGAGAATCACAGTCTAAGCTTTAAAATACAACCTCACATGGGGAAAAAAATGCCTATGGGGAAAGTAAGGCTACAGTTCGTGAGGTTAGAATATTACTGATACATCTCTTAGGCCCCAAGATCGAGAATCGCTTCAAGTATAAAGTCCGAGGCCATTCTTCAAATCGCCATTCTTAATCCAACACGTAAAAATCAGACTTACCCGTTCCTACCCTCCTCCAGTTGTAACTCACGCAAGAGAATCTGGTCAAAACGTTGATTTTACGTATACGAAAACTATCGGATAGAAAAGAAAGAGAAAATTCTTAGAATTTGTGATAAAGGTATTGAGTATAGTTATGTGCAAGGCTTCCCAACCTAACTCAACAACTATAGGTACACAACCCATGACTGTACTATACTCAAGGAACTAAAACACATACTAAATCTATCACATACGCAGCACTGTTTCTCAGTACGTATATTGTCCGTTATCAGTTCTAAGACAGACAAAGATGCTACCATCACACGAGAATCTAACATTGACATTCATATACAAACGTACCCCAACACCCACAAATACGTATATACCAGTAAATATACATATATAAACGATCACGTAAACGCACGTATACATACGATAAGCAACCCCACACCATCACACAATACATTGACGCGGAGGGCGATGATTTCAGATTGCAAGACACCCGAGGTCACGTATATCACTTGTCTATTAACGTCAGAAACGCATTCTTGTCTTCCGACATCGTTGCTAATAATCATTGACGTATGAGAGAGAAAAGGAGACTCTCTTACATTGTCTTACTCATCAGTGAAGAGTTCTGAACTCTGTATAGAGAAATCGTTCATGCCGATAGCCAGCCGGGACACCGACAAAGACTAAGGAAAAAAAAAAATAGACGAAACATGACGAAGATGCATGAGATGTGAAAGCCAGTGTTCCGCGCCCGCTGAGGACGCTGGAACCGATGGAAACAACACACCCGCTCTCAGTGCTGTCGACCAAGAGGCCAAAACTTTATTTCATTACTGTGATACATATCCGAGGCCTCATCATGAACCAGGGAACACAGCAGCACAATGCACCCTGGCAACCGGCATGCCTTCGAACATCCAGGCCCGAACTCCTTATCAGACGTCGCTGCGTGTAAATGCAAATGCACCTCGAACTTACTGGACGTTCTGGACAATCATGATCACTAAAGACCACAAACCTATTAAACGATCCAGCGTATCAAAGCGTTTTCTCCTCACGACCAGACCCGACTACTGCAATCATCAGCTGAATGTTCTCGGTGAATGAAAGTGACAGAGGCAGCGACATATAGCGCACCCCAGGGACGTCGGATCACGGACCTCACGGATGGACGAGTCAAATCTCACCCATGCTCTCTTGCTTCTCCTGGCCGTTAAGTATCACTAAGACACGCAACACTACTCGTGTTACACACCAGTCAACAGATCAGTAGTACCTCATACCGTCCTACTGCGCTCGCTACCCCTGCTTCTCGACCAATAATACGTAGCATAAACACTCATAAGATGGTCATCGGTAGCTGCTTGGCGGACCACGAACAAAGCCAGTGTTTGCCACTGTTGCGTGGCGAGGTCTGTCCATACGGACCACGGGCACGACGTTCACCCATCCCCTCTGCTTCTACCTTCACTACAACGTTATTATGTACATTAATACGAGAGGACACACGTTCATCTGGCGATGACGTTCACCCCTTCCTGAACTGTCTGCTCGCTCCGTGCTGAATTGTCTGTTCACCCCGTGTTGAACTGTCTGTTCACCCCGTGTTGAACTGTCTGTTCACCCCGTGTTGAGCTGTCTGTGCACTCCGTGTTGAACTGGTTGTTCATCCCGTGCTGAACTGGCTGTTCGTCCCGTGCTGAACTGGCTGTTCGTCCCGTGCTGAACTGGCTGTTCATCCCGTGCTGAACTATCTGTTCACCCCGTGTTGAACTGTCTGTTCACCCCGTGTTGAACTGTCTGTTCACCCCGTGTTGAACTGTCTGTTCACCCCGTGTTGAACTGTCTGTTCACCCCGTGTTGAACTGTCTGTTCACCCCGTGTTGAACTGTCTGTTCACCCCGTGTTGAACTGTCTGTTCACCCCGTGTTGAACTGTCTGTTCACCCCGTGTTGAACTGTCTGTTCACCCCGTGTTGAACTGTCTGTTCACCCCGTGTTGAACTGTCTGTTCACCCCGTGTTGAACTGTCTGTTCACCCCGTGTTGAACTGTCTGTTCACCCCGTGTTGAACTGTCTGTTCACCCCGTGTTGAACTGTCTGTTCACCCCGTGTTGAACTGTCTGTTCACCCCGTGTTGAACTGTCTGTTCACCCCGTGTTGAACTGTCTGTTCACCCCGTGTTGAACTGTCTGTTCACCCCGTGTTGAACTGTCTGTTCACCCCGTGTTGAACTGTCTGTTCACCCCGTGTTGAACTGTCTGTTCACCCCGTGTTGAACTGTCTGTTCACCCCGTGTTGAACTGTCTGTTCACCCCGTGTTGAACTGTCTGTTCACCCCGTGTTGAACTGTCTGTTCACCCCGTGTTGAACTGTCTGTTCACCCCGTGTTGAACTGTCTGTTCACCCCGTGTTGAACTGTCTGTTCACCCCGTGTTGAACTGTCTGTTCACCCCGTGTTGAACTGTCTGTTCACCCCGTGTTGAACTGTCTGTTCACCCCGTGTTGAACTGTCTGTTCACCCCGTGTTGAACTGTCTGTTCACCCCGTGTTGAAC
Organism: Panulirus ornatus; assembly: GCF_036320965.1. Classification (NCBI taxonomy): domain Eukaryota; kingdom Metazoa; phylum Arthropoda; class Malacostraca; order Decapoda; family Palinuridae; genus Panulirus; species Panulirus ornatus. The sequence continues at coordinate 15,395,385 of NC_092271.1, read as the reverse complement.
TGTCTGTTCACCCCGTGTTGAACTGTCTGTTCACCCCGTGTTGAACTGTCTGTTCACCCCGTGTTGAACTGTCTGTTCACCCCGTGTTGAACTGTCTGTTCACCCCGTGTTGAACTGTCTGTTCACCCCGTGTTGAACTGTCTGTTCACCCCGTGTTGAACTGTCTGTTCACCCCGTGTTGAACTGTCTGTTCACCCCGTGTTGAACTGTCTGTTCACCCCGTGTTGAACTGTCTGTTCACCCCGTGTTGAACTGTCTGTTCACCCCGTGTTGAACTGTCTGTTCACCCCGTGTTGAACTGTCTGTTCACCCCGTGTTGAACTGTCTGTTCACCCCGTGTTGAACTGTCTGTTCACCCCGTGTTGAACTGTCTGTTCACCCCGTGTTGAACTGTCTGTTCACCCCGTGTTGAACTGTCTGTTCACCCCGTGTTGAACTGTCTGTTCACCCCGTGTTGAACTGTCTGTTCACCCCGTGTTGAACTGTCTGTTCACCCCGTGTTGAACTGTCTGTTCACCCCGTGTTGAACTGTCTGTTCACCCCGTGTTGAACTGTCTGTTCACCCCGTGTTGAACTGTCTGTTCACCCCGTGTTGAACTGTCTGTTCACCCCGTGTTGAACTGTCTGTTCACCCCGTGTTGAACTGTCTGTTCACCCCGTGTTGAACTGTCTGTTCACCCCGTGTTGAACTGTCTGTTCACCCCGTGTTGAACTGTCTGTTCACCCCGTGTTGAACTGTCTGTTCACCCCGTGTTGAACTGTCTGTTCACCCCGTGTTGAACTGTCTGTTCACCCCGTGTTGAACTGTCTGTTCACCCCGTGTTGAACTGTCTGTTCACCCCGTGTTGAACTGTCTGTTCACCCCGTGTTGAACTGTCTGTTCACCCCGTGTTGAACTGTCTGTTCACCCCGTGTTGAACTGTCTGTTCACCCCGTGTTGAACTGTCTGTTCACCCCGTGTTGAACTGTCTGTTCACCCCGTGTTGAACTGTCTGTTCACCCCGTGTTGAACTGTCTGTTCACCCCGTGTTGAACTGTCTGTTCACCCCGTGTTGAACTGTCTGTTCACCCCGTGTTGAACTGTCTGTTCACCCCGTGTTGAACTGTCTGTTCACCCCGTGTTGAACTGTCTGTTCACCCCGTGTTGAACTGTCTGTTCACCCCGTGTTGAACTGTCTGTTCACCCCGTGTTGAACTGTCTGTTCACCCCGTGTTGAACTGTCTGTTCACCCCGTGTTGAACTGTCTGTTCACCCCGTGTTGAACTGTCTGTTCACCCCGTGTTGAACTGTCTGTTCACCCCGTGTTGAACTGTCTGTTCACCCCGTGTTGAACTGTCTGTTCACCCCGTGTTGAACTGTCTGTTCACCCCGTGTTGAACTGTCTGTTCACCCCGTGTTGAACTGTCTGTTCACCCCGTGTTGAACTGTCTGTTCACCCCGTGTTGAACTGTCTGTTCACCCCGTGTTGAACTGTCTGTTCACCCCGTGTTGAACTGTCTGTTCACCCCGTGTTGAACTGTCTGTTCACCCCGTGTTGAACTGTCTGTTCACCCCGTGTTGAACTGTCTGTTCACCCCGTGTTGAACTGTCTGTTCACCCCGTGTTGAACTGTCTGTTCACCCCGTGTTGAACTGTCTGTTCACCCCGTGTTGAACTGTCTGTTCACCCCGTGTTGAACTGTCTGTTCACCCCGTGTTGAACTGTCTGTTCACCCCGTGTTGAACTGTCTGTTCACCCCGTGTTGAACTGTCTGTTCACCCCGTGTTGAACTGTCTGTTCACCCCGTGTTGAACTGTCTGTTCACCCCGTGTTGAACTGTCTGTTCACCCCGTGTTGAACTGTCTGTTCACCCCGTGTTGAACTGTCTGTTCACCCCGTGTTGAACTGTCTGTTCACCCCGTGTTGAACTGTCTGTTCACCCCGTGTTGAACTGTCTGTTCACCCCGTGTTGAACTGTCTGTTCACCCCGTGTTGAACTGTCTGTTCACCCCGTGTTGAACTGTCTGTTCACCCCGTGTTGAACTGTCTGTTCACCCCGTGTTGAACTGTCTGTTCACCCCGTGTTGAACTGTCTGTTCACCCCGTGTTGAACTGTCTGTTCACCCCGTGTTGAACTGTCTGTTCACCCCGTGTTGAACTGTCTGTTCACCCCGTGTTGAACTGTCTGTTCACCCCGTGTTGAACTGTCTGTTCACCCCGTGTTGAACTGTCTGTTCACCCCGTGTTGAACTGTCTGTTCACCCCGTGTTGAACTGTCTGTTCACCCCGTGTTGAACTGTCTGTTCACCCCGTGTTGAACTGTCTGTTCACCCCGTGTTGAACTGTCTGTTCACCCCGTGTTGAACTGTCTGTTCACCCCGTGTTGAACTGTCTGTTCACCCCGTGTTGAACTGTCTGTTCACCCCGTGTTGAACTGTCTGTTCACCCCGTGTTGAACTGTCTGTTCACCCCGTGTTGAACTGTCTGTTCACCCCGTGTTGAACTGTCTGTTCACCCCGTGTTGAACTGTCTGTTCACCCCGTGTTGAACTGTCTGTTCACCCCGTGTTGAACTGTCTGTTCACCCCGTGTTGAACTGTCTGTTCACCCCGTGTTGAACTGTCTGTTCACCCCGTGTTGAACTGTCTGTTCACCCCGTGTTGAACTGTCTGTTCACCCCGTGTTGAACTGTCTGTTCACCCCGTGTTGAACTGTCTGTTCACCCCGTGTTGAACTGTCTGTTCACCCCGTGTTGAACTGTCTGTTCACCCCGTGTTGAACTGTCTGTTCACCCCGTGTTGAACTGTCTGTTCACCCCGTGTTGAACTGTCTGTTCACCCCGTGTTGAACTGTCTGTTCACCCCGTGTTGAACTGTCTGTTCACCCCGTGTTGAACTGTCTGTTCACCCCGTGTTGAACTGTCTGTTCACCCCGTGTTGAACTGTCTGTTCACCCCGTGTTGAACTGTCTGTTCACCCCGTGTTGAACTGTCTGTTCACCCCGTGTTGAACTGTCTGTTCACCCCGTGTTGAACTGTCTGTTCACCCCGTGTTGAACTGTCTGTTCACCCCGTGTTGAACTGTCTGTTCACCCCGTGTTGAACTGTCTGTTCACCCCGTGTTGAACTGTCTGTTCACCCCGTGTTGAACTGTCTGTTCACCCCGTGTTGAACTGTCTGTTCACCCCGTGTTGAACTGTCTGTTCACCCCGTGTTGAACTGTCTGTTCACCCCGTGTTGAACTGTCTGTTCACCCCGTGTTGAACTGTCTGTTCACCCCGTGTTGAACTGTCTGTTCACCCCGTGTTGAACTGTCTGTTCACCCCGTGTTGAACTGTCTGTTCACCCCGTGTTGAACTGTCTGTTCACCCCGTGTTGAACTGTCTGTTCACCCCGTGTTGAACTGTCTGTTCACCCCGTGTTGAACTGTCTGTTCACCCCGTGTTGAACTGTCTGTTCACCCCGTGTTGAACTGTCTGTTCACCCCGTGTTGAACTGTCTGTTCACCCCGTGTTGAACTGTCTGTTCACCCCGTGTTGAACTGTCTGTTCACCCCGTGTTGAACTGTCTGTTCACCCCGTGTTGAACTGTCTGTTCACCCCGTGTTGAACTGTCTGTTCACCCCGTGTTGAACTGTCTGTTCACCCCGTGTTGAACTGTCTGTTCACCCCGTGTTGAACTGTCTGTTCACCCCGTGTTGAACTGTCTGTTCACCCCGTGTTGAACTGTCTGTTCACCCCGTGTTGAACTGTCTGTTCACCCCGTGTTGAACTGTCTGTTCACCCCGTGTTGAACTGTCTGTTCACCCCGTGTTGAACTGTCTGTTCACCCCGTGTTGAACTGTCTGTTCACCCCGTGTTGAACTGTCTGTTCACCCCGTGTTGAACTGTCTGTTCACCCCGTGTTGAACTGTCTGTTCACCCCGTGTTGAACTGTCTGTTCACCCCGTGTTGAACTGTCTGTTCACCCCGTGTTGAACTGTCTGTTCACCCCGTGTTGAACTGTCTGTTCACCCCGTGTTGAACTGTCTGTTCACCCCGTGTTGAACTGTCTGTTCACCCCGTGTTGAACTGTCTGTTCACCCCGTGTTGAACTGTCTGTTCACCCCGTGTTGAACTGTCTGTTCACCCCGTGTTGAACTGTCTGTTCACCCCGTGTTGAACTGTCTGTTCACCCCGTGTTGAACTGTCTGTTCACCCCGTGTTGAACTGTCTGTTCACCCCGTGTTGAACTGTCTGTTCACCCCGTGTTGAACTGTCTGTTCACCCCGTGTTGAACTGTCTGTTCACCCCGTGTTGAACTGTCTGTTCACCCCGTGTTGAACTGTCTGTTCACCCCGTGTTGAACTGTCTGTTCACCCCGTGTTGAACTGTCTGTTCACCCCGTGTTGAACTGTCTGTTCACCCCGTGTTGAACTGTCTGTTCACCCCGTGTTGAACTGTCTGTTCACCCCGTGTTGAACTGTCTGTTCACCCCGTGTTGAACTGTCTGTTCACCCCGTGTTGAACTGTCTGTTCACCCCGTGTTGAACTGTCTGTTCACCCCGTGTTGAACTGTCTGTTCACCCCGTGTTGAACTGTCTGTTCACCCCGTGTTGAACTGTCTGTTCACCCCGTGTTGAACTGTCTGTTCACCCCGTGTTGAACTGTCTGTTCACCCCGTGTTGAACTGTCTGTTCACCCCGTGTTGAACTGTCTGTTCACCCCGTGTTGAACTGTCTGTTCACCCCGTGTTGAACTGTCTGTTCACCCCGTGTTGAACTGTCTGTTCACCCCGTGTTGAACTGTCTGTTCACCCCGTGTTGAACTGTCTGTTCACCCCGTGTTGAACTGTCTGTTCACCCCGTGTTGAACTGTCTGTTCACCCCGTGTTGAACTGTCTGTTCACCCCGTGTTGAACTGTCTGTTCACCCCGTGTTGAACTGTCTGTTCACCCCGTGTTGAACTGTCTGTTCACCCCGTGTTGAACTGTCTGTTCATCACATACCAGGCAAGATGTATAACCCAGGATGGCTGACATCACATAACAGGCAAGATGTATGACCCAGGATGGCTGACATCACATAACAGGCAAGATGTATAACCCAGGATGGCTAACATCACATAACAGGCAAGATGTATAACCCAGGATGGCTGACATCACATAACAGGCAAGATGTATGACCCAGGATGGCTGACATCACATAACAGGCAAGATGTATGACCCAGGATGGCTGACATCACATAACAGGCAAGATGTATGACCCAGGATGGCTGACATCACATAACAGGCAAGATGTATAACCCAGGATGGCTGACATCACATAACAGGCAAGATGTATGACCCAGGATGGCTGACATCACATAACAGGCAAGATGTATAACCCAGGATGGCTGACATCACATAACAGGCAAGATGTATGACCCAGGATGGCTGACATCACATAACAGGCAAGATGTATGACCCAGGATGGCTGACATCACATAACAGGCAAGATGTATAACCCAGGATGGCTGACATCACATACCAGGCAAGATGTATGACCCAGGATGGCTGACATCACATACCAGGCAAGATGTATAACCCAGGATGGCTGACATCACATAACAGGCAAGATGTATAACCCAGGATGAGCAACGCTACGTCCCAGGCGACATACATAATTCGAACAGAAAAGAGTCGTCATCAAGAATACTTAAGACCCACTATGCTCTCCAGTACGTTCGACATGAAAGCCATGACCTCGGATGACCCAGAACAGGTCACAGCCGAGAAATCTGACCTAGCACGACCGAGAACGCGCCAGTGATAACCTCGTTAGGAATGATGGTTGGGCATTATAGCTCTGAGAAACGACATAACGCCGACAACATACAACCAACGAGCTGCATACGACGGGAGGAGACCTAACCTACCTCATATGACCTGCTTTGTTCCTCTCTGGCAAGACACAGCAGCTTCTTGGGTCGTAAAACACGAGAAACAAAAGGCTTCCAGGAATGTCGTGAAAATCCAGCGTAAAATACGAGTCAGTAAGATATAATTATATTATTAGTTCGTTGGTGGGGAGGGAGAAAATGATGGGGGGTTAGGCAGGAGAGGTGAAGTGTGGGAAGCAGAAATTAATCCTAAAGACGTGAGGTGTTGGTTTACTGCTGTGAGTGGTGTGCGACCCCGTATGCTCTCAGGAGGGGTGACCTGGTGCATGAGGGATGACCTGGTGTAAGAGGGGTGACCTGGTGCATGACGGGTGACCAGGTACATGACGGGTGACCTGGTATACTTCATCATTTACGGCTGAAGGTTCCTGGTTGTAACAGTAATATACAATATCGAGGTACACATGTGGTGTATGTTCATACCACATCAACGAAGTGATTAACTTCAGAGGACGAAGGAGCGGACTTCCGCTGAAACACTTGTATGTGATGTACTGAACCCTCGACCAGTCAAAGGCAAGGCAGCATTGCGTAAGGATCGTAACGTCGTGCTCAAGGGTCGTATCTTCGTGCTCAAGGGTCGTATCATCGTGCTCAAGGGTCGTATCGTCGTGCTCAAGGGTCGTATCATCGTGCTCAAGGGTCGTATCATCGTGCTCAAGGGTCGTATCGTCGTGCTCAAGGGTCGTATCATCGTGCTCAAGGGTCGTATCATCGTGCTCAAGGGTCGTATCATCGTGCTCAAGGGTCGTATCATCGTGCTCAAGGTCGTATCATCGTGCTCAAGGGTCGTATCTTCGTGCTCAAGGGTCGTATCTTCGTGCTCAAGGGTCGTATCATCGTGCTCAAGGTCGTATCATCGTGCTCAAGGGTCGTATCTTCGTGCTCAAGGGTCGTATCTTCGTGCTCAAGGGTCGTATCGTCGTGCTCAAGGGTCGTATCATCGTGCTCAAGGGTCGTATCATCGTGCTCAAGGTCGTATCATCGTGCTCAAGGTCGTATCATCGTGCTCAAGGTCGTATCATCGTGCTCAAGGTCGTATCATCGTGCTCAAGGTCGTATCATCGTGCTCAAGGGTCGTATCTTCGTGCTCAAGGGTCGTATCGTCGTGCTCAAGGGTCGTATCGTCGTGCTCAAGGGTCGTATCATCGTGCTCAAGGGTCGTATCGTCGTGCTCAAGGGTCGTATCATCGTGCTCAAGGTCGTATCATCGTGCTCAAGGTCGTATCATCGTGCTCAAGGTCGTATCATCGTGCTCAAGGTCGTATCATCGTGCTCAAGGTCGTATCATCGTGCTCAAGGTCGTATCATCGTGCTCAAGGTCGTATCATCGTGCTCAAGGTCGTATCATCGTGCTCAAGGTCGTATCATCGTGCTCAAGGGTCGTATCGTCGTGCTCAAGGGTCGTATCGTCGTGCTCAAGGTCGTATCATCGTGCTCAAGGGTCGTATCATCGTGCTCAAGGTCGTATCATCGTGCTCAAGGGTCGTATCTTCGTGCTCAAGGGTCGTATCATCGTGCTCAAGGTCGTATCATCGTGCTCAAGGTCGTATCATCGTGCTCAAGGTCGTATCATCGTGCTCAAGGTCGTATCATCGTGCTCAAGGGTCGTATCTTCGTGCTCAAGGGTCGTATCATCGTGCTCAAGGTCGTATCATCGTGCTCAAGGTCGTATCATCGTGCTCAAGGTCGTATCATCGTGCTCAAGGTCGTATCATCGTGCTCAAGGTCGTATCATCGTGCTCAAGGGTCGTATCGTCGTGCTCAAGGGTCGTATCATCGTGCTCAAGGTCGTATCATCGTGCTCAAGGGTCGTATCATCGTGCTCAAGGTCGTATCATCGTGCTCAAGGTCGTATCATCGTGCTCAAGGGTCGTATCATCGTGCTCAAGGTCGTATCATCGTGCTCAAGGTCGTATCATCGTGCTCAAGGTCGTATCATCGTGCTCAAGGTCGTATCATCGTGCTCAAGGGTCGTATCTTCGTGCTCAAGGGTCGTATCATCGTGCTCAAGGGTCGTATCGTCGTGCTCAAGGGTCGTATCATCGTGCTCAAGGTCGTATCATCGTGCTCAAGGTCGTATCATCGTGCTCAAGGTCGTATCATCGTGCTCAAGGTCGTATCATCGTGCTCAAGGGTCGTATCTTCGTGCTCAAGGGTCGTATCATCGTGCTCAAGGTCGTATCATCGTGCTCAAGGTCGTATCATCGTGCTCAAGGGTCGTATCTTCGTGCTCAAGGGTCGTATCATCGTGCTCAAGGGTCGTATCTTCGTGCTCAAGGGTCGTATCGTCGTGCTCAAGGGTCGTATCTTCGTGCTCAAGGGTCGTATCTTCGTGCTCAAGGGTCGTATCATCGTGCTCAAGGTCGTATCATCGTGCTCAAGGGTCGTATCTTCGTGCTCAAGGGTCGTATCATCGTGCTCAAGGGTCGTATCTTCGTGCTCAAGGGTCGTATCATCGTGCTCAAGGTCGTATCATCGTGCTCAAGGTCGTATCATCGTGCTCAAGGTCGTATCATCGTGCTCAAGGTCGTATCATCGTGCTCAAGGGTCGTATCTTCGTGCTCAAGGGTCGTATCATCGTGCTCAAGGTCGTATCATCGTGCTCAAGGTCGTATCATCGTGCTCAAGGTCGTATCATCGTGCTCAAGGTCGTATCATCGTGCTCAAGGTCGTATCATCGTGCTCAAGGGTCGTATCATCGTGCTCAAGGGTCGTATCATCGTGCTCAAGGTCGTATCATCGTGCTCAAGGTCGTATCATCGTGCTCAAGGGTCGTATCTTCGTGCTCAAGGGTCGTATCTTCGTGCTCAAGGGTCGTATCATCGTGCTCAAGGTCGTATCATCGTGCTCAAGGGTCGTATCTTCGTGCTCAAGGGTCGTATCTTCGTGCTCAAGGGTCGTATCTTCGTGCTCAAGGGTCGTATCATCGTGCTCAAGGTCGTATCATCGTGCTCAAGGTCGTATCATCGTGCTCAAGGGTCGTATCATCGTGCTCAAGGGTCGTATCGTCGTGCTCAAGGGTCGTATCTTCGTGCTCAAGGGTCGTATCATCGTGCTCAAGGTCGTATCATCGTGCTCAAGGTCGTATCATCGTGCTCAAGGGTCGTATCTTCGTGCTCAAGGGTCGTATCTTCGTGCTCAAGGGTCGTATCATCGTGCTCAAGGTCGTATCATCGTGCTCAAGGTCGTATCATCGTGCTCAAGGGTCGTATCATCGTGCTCAAGGGTCGTATCGTCGTGCTCAAGGGTCGTATCGTCGTGCTCAAGGGTCGTATCATCGTGCTCAAGGTCGTATCATCGTGCTCAAGGTCGTATCATCGTGCTCAAGGTCGTATCATCGTGCTCAAGGGTCGTATCATCGTGCTCAAGGGTCGTATCTTCGTGCTCAAGGGTCGTATCATCGTGCTCAAGGTCGTATCATCGTGCTCAAGGTCGTATCATCGTGCTCAAGGTCGTATCATCGTGCTCAAGGGTCGTATCGTCGTGCTCAAGGGTCGTATCATCGTGCTCAAGGGTCGTATCATCGTGCTCAAGGGTCGTATCATCGTGCTCAAGGGTCGTATCTTCGTGCTCAAGGGTCGTATCGTCGTGCTCAAGGGTCGTATCATCGTGCTCAAGGTCGTATCATCGTGCTCAAGGGTCGTATCGTCGTGCTCAAGGGTCGTATCGTCGTGCTCAAGGGTCGTATCATCGTGCTCAAGGTCGTATCATCGTGCTCAAGGGTCGTATCTTCGTGCTCAAGGGTCGTATCATCGTGCTCAAGGTCGTATCATCGTGCTCAAGGTCGTATCATCGTGCTCAAGGGTCGTATCTTCGTGCTCAAGGGTCGTATCATCGTGCTCAAGGTCGTATCATCGTGCTCAAGGGTCGTATCATCGTGCTCAAGGTCGTATCATCGTGCTCAAGGGTCGTATCGTCGTGCTCAAGGGTCGTATCGTCGTGCTCAAGGGTCGTATCATCGTGCTCAAGGTCGTATCATCGTGCTCAAGGTCGTATCATCGTGCTCAAGGTCGTATCATCGTGCTCAAGGGTCGTATCTTCGTGCTCAAGGGTCGTATCATCGTGCTCAAGGGTCGTATCGTCGTGCTCAAGGGTCGTATCATCGTGCTCAAGGGTCGTATCGTCGTGCTCAAGGGTCGTATCGTCGTGCTCAAGGGTCGTATCATCGTGCTCAAGGTCGTATCATCGTGCTCAAGGGTCGTATCGTCGTGCTCAAGGGTCGTATCATCGTGCTCAAGGTCGTAAGAGTATGAGAGGAGCGGTGACCAAGCCAACAAAACACTGCCTCCTCCTCCGACATGGGGGTCAGGTCACACGTTACTGACGCCGCATCAACGGCGACCAGGACAACCCTTCACGACCCGGCCCACAGATCTGCTGATGACGCCACGTACAAACGCCTCACCAGGAAAACTGTGACGTCACCAATTACGTCAGTCCCTGGCTACCAGGTCATCATCATCTACCCCGCCCACCCGCCGCTCCTCGCCACCACTTCCCCCCGACAACCAGGCTACGTATCCACCACACTCCTGTATTCCCAGAAGTTGACACCTAAACGAACGTCACACACACTCCCATGCCTCTCCAGCTCCACCTAGCCTCTCACCTGCAACACACCCTCCCACCCCGCTTGGACCCCACTCACCCTCTCCCTCTGAGACGTTCACACTCGTGCACCCCGCCATTCATATCCCTCTACACCTACACACCTCCATACACACCAGTGCCACAAAACTCGGTCACTCGCAGCTCAACTGTAACACATGTAACCAGCTGCACCCTTCCACAACCCTACAACTACCCAGCCGCACCCTTCCACAACCCTATATCTACCCAGTCGCACGCTTCCTCAGCCCTACATCTATTCACCCTCACCCTTCCACAACCTTACATCTACCCTGCCGTACCCTTCCATAACCCTACATCTACCCAGCCGCACCCTTCCACAGCCCTTCATCTACCCAGCCGCACCCTTCCACAGCTCCATATCAACACGGGCCCACACCTACCTCAATACACCCGATATCTGCCACAGCACACTTCTGGAGCCCTGGAGCGCTACGAATCCCCATACCTAACTAGAGCAACACAAGTGTTCACCGTGCACTCTCCCATCGTACACATTCATTCTATAAGCACACATATTCTCTCCAACTTTCACATAACCCTCAACAACATGTAACTCACATGACTGTCCTTAATTCTACATTTCCCTGCGGTTAGCTCTACGCGCCAGCCCTGCCTTAACGTCAAAATCTCGTCGTAAGTTCAGGAGATGGGGCACCACGAGGGTAAGCACTCCCTCTCTCTACACCATACCAATAACCCGACACATCTCAACACATCGGTGCCTTGTGACTTCCTACAGGCCCGTGGGGAATGCGACTCATCTGCAGGAACTGAAACTGGCAACTGCAGGACATGGAGGTGCTAGGAAGCACAGAGGAGGGAGGCAAGCAGGAACGAGATAGACGAAGAACTGGGAGTAGCAAGACCACATGGGAAGGGAAAGACAACAGAACACCTAGTGGTCCCTGACGAGGTTATCTACTGCAGGACATGAACAGCATCCTCAGTTCCTAACCTATCAGAAATAGAGAGTGGGTAATGGGAGGAGGAGGAGGAGGAGGAGGAGGAGGAGGAGGAGGAGAGGAGGAAGAAGAAGAGGAGGAAGAGAAGGAGGATGAAGTAGCTGCCACAGAGAAGAAATTGATTGTATCACCGTCTAGCTATGCAAGAGAACAGAAGCAAAAGAAAAATGATGACACAGTGTAGCTGAGGACCGGTTTATGATGGCGTACACTGGAGAACTGGTGTGAGGGAAGGTGAACGTGTGAACGTTGGGTGGGTAGTCTCGTCAGAGTAAATCAACAGAAACGGTGAAAGATTAAGGTACACTGATAACATGGCGGTCTACTGCCGGCCACAGGACTCAAAATGAGGGAAGTCAGTGAGGAAAGAGAGAGGCTGTATGTCTTTCCAGCGTTCCGTGGAGATAAGAAACAGAGATGACAAGACTGGAGAGGGACGGAGAGGAGAAGTGGGAACAAAAGACGTGAGGAAGAGGAGACATCAAGGAATGAAAAACAAACATGAGACAGTTGTGATTAACCACACCAGCAGACGTAGGGGGGAAGAATAACATAAATATGGTGTTTTCGTTATAGCTTTTACTCCAGCATAAGATCGTATCGCCCAGAAACATATGATTCACTCTATTCCTTATCTCCTTGAGCACGATGGTACAGTCTTTAAGCAGGACGGTACAGTCCTTAAGCACGACGGTACGGCCCTTGAATACGACGGTACGGTCCCTTAACCACGACGGTACCGCCCTTAAATGCGACGGTACAGTCCTTAAGCACGATGGTACCGCTCTTGAATACGACGGTACAGTCCTTAAGCACGACGGTACCACCCTTAAGCACGACGGTACGGTCCCTGAGCACGACAGTATGGCCTAAAGGTACGATGGCCTGGCCTCGGACCTGCCTCGGCCTTAGGGGTGTGACAAAGTAGTTACCTCCAGTCGGTAACACCCCAAAGAGGCAGGAACCACCTGTAGTTCCATCTGGGCGTCGCACCCTACCATAATCATCACCCCCCTCCCCTCCCTTAATAGGAGGTAACAATTTGTCTAAAGCCATGAGGAAGGTGAGGTGAGGTGAGGTGGGGTGGGGTAGCGGAGGTGGGGTGGTGGAGGAGGAGGAGGAAGGTTATAACACGTCCAGGTTTGACCGCCACCGCCTCAGCTACCGCGGGGAGTGGGGTGGGAGGTTACCGTTTGTGTAAATCCTTTGAAGGGCAAGCGGGTAAATTACGCCTGGGCCGCACGCCACCGCCACACCAAACCCCCCAAATCACTTACCACGTGAGGTATGAAAAGGCTTAAGGAGAGGAGGTGGGTGGGAGGAGGAGGGTTACAATGCGTCTGCGCTGCATGAGGCAACGCTTGCGAAGAGCCTTTGACGGAAGAGGGAGGGAGGGAAGGGAAGGAGGGGCAAGGGGGAGCGGAGCACGACACACGGACAATGGGGGTAAGACACCACAACGTGTTATCATGAGAGAGAGAAAAAGAGAAGTTGTTTCCATGAAGCAGATGACCCATACGTTTTCACTGAGGAGAAAGCCACACCATGTTATCACAAAGGAGGGGGGAAAAATACGTTATCACAAAGGAGGGGAAAAAATGTTATCATAAATGAAGAAAAAAAACACATGTGTGTGATCACACACACGCAAGATGTTATAACGAGAGAGAGAGAGAGAGAGAGAGAGAGAGAGAGAGAGAGAGAGAGAGAGAGAGTAAACAAACATCGAGAGGCTATCATTAAGGGGAAAAGAATCACAAAATGTTATCATTAAGAGGGGAAAAAATTATATAGTGAAGAGCAGGTAAACATAAAAACGAAGGATATCTAAAGTGAACTTAGCCCTCACGTACTTAACGCTGAGGGGGCTGCTGCTGCTGCTGCTGCTGCTGCTGTTCATACAGACTGACGGACACACAGGAAGTGAAGATACCCGCTGTGGAAAACGAACAGTCGGCCAGACAAAGAAAAACATGCACACCATCTGCATGGCTCCAATCGGTAAATGACTAATATTTTCTTGAACACGACTAAGAGTCTCTTGACTGACCGGCCACGAAAAAGAAAAGAAAATGTAGTAGTAATTTACGGTCATGCCTCAGAACGGTTTGGTGTATCAAATGGAGTGCCGCAGGGATCAAACTTGGGACCCATTTTCTTTCCGATATGTGGTAATGACACTGGCAAGAGTTAATCCAGCTCTGTCTTAAGGGTAACACTGCAACGGGCAATTAAATGTTGCGACCGCCTTCGACGAAGCGCCCGGCGGCGACATGAACGATCCACGATGTAACCTGGGAAAAAAAAAAAACCAAACTTGACTCACCCTCTCCATAACAAGACCAGCGACCACTCCTGGCTCAGGGTTGCACAACGTTGACTCACGGCAATTAGAGAAAGCTGTTCAGGGGGAGTGGGTGGCTAAATGTAGGGAAAGTTCAATGAGGAAAAAGCCGAATGAGAGAAAGGGAAGGAGAAAAAGGTATGTAAATGGGAGAGGATGAAGGAAAGAAAAATAAAGCTGTACACACGTAGATGTAGAGGGAAAAAGAAAGGAGCGGACAGGAGCAGGACGGTGATTCCCCCTTGCTAGACTGTCCGTGTTGAGCGTACTGAGTCACCGTGTCATGTGGGAGCCACAGCCACGCACGTTTTTGGAGAGCGTCAGCTGCGAAATATCTGAACGGCAGTCGAGTGTATGGATGAGGACAGATTGATCAAGTCCCTCAAATCCTAACTTTGGCACCAAACTAGAAAACTTAGAATATGCTTCTCAAGTTTGGTCACCGCACTTGAGCAGGAGAAAATAGAACTAATAGAGAAGATCCAGAGGAGGGTCGACATAGATGGTGTTCAAATTTAACAGTGCTAAAAAATAGGGAAAGGTCAGGGGACTTACAATTTCCCACCATGGGGAGGAAAATGAGTAAGGGGTGACTTGATCACAAGATTTAACAGTGAACAGTTTTTCGGATGGTTTCAGGATAGAACAACCAGAGGCCATGGCACGATATGAAGCAAGAAACGTATACAAACTGAAGATAAACAGAATAAACTGAACTGATGAAACTGCGAACGTGGACAACATACAACAAATTAACGGATAAAATTCCCGTGCTGTAAAATGGGTGGTCACACACACACACACACACACACACACACACACACACACACACACACACACACGGGGCCACAGCTGATGGTCGGGTCGATAGCAGCCACATCAGACTAGTGTGCCCGAGGGAGGCCACCTCACAGTGCCAAGCCTTCACATGAGTACTCTACAGTACCTCATCCTTCCGCACGACAGCACGCTTCTTGAATACGACGGTACCACCCAGGGCTAGGTTACGACGGTACGGCTCTGAAGCACGACGGTACGAGCCATGGTTACTTTACGACGGTGCGGCTCTGAAGCACGACGGTACGAGCCATGGTTACTTTACGACGGTACGGCCCTGAAGCACGACGGTACGAGCCATAGTTACTTTACGACGGTACGGCTCTGAAGCACGACGGTACGAGCCATGGTTAGGTTACGACGGTACGGCTCTGAAGCACGACGGTACGAGCCATGGTTAGGTTACGACGGTACGGCTCTGAAGCACGACGGTACGAGCCATGGTTAGGTTACGACGGTACGGCTCTGAAGCACGACGGTACGAGCCATGGTTAGGTTACGACGGTACGGCTCTGAAGCACGACGGTACGAGCCATGGTTAGGTTACGACGGTACGGCTCTGAAGCACGACGGTACGAGCCATGGTTACTTTACGAAGGTACGGTTCTGAAGCACGACGGTACGAGCCATGGTTACTTTACGACGGTACGGCTCTGAAGCACGACGGTACGGCTCTGAAGCACGACGGTACGAGCCATGGTTACTTTACAACGGTACGGCTCTGAAGCACGACGGTGCGAGCCATGGGTACGTCGGTTTGACCTTTGAAGTGATCCGTAAGGCCAGGTCGCCATACCCACGGGTCGTGCATTTGTGCTCCGGGGTTGCATTAAAGTGTGACAATCCGTGATGCGTAAAGTGAGTGCGTAAGCTTCCAGCGCGTCACATGAGGATATCTAAAGCCTTCAAAACAGTTGATAGCTAAGTGTTACCTTACCGTTACCATCTGACTTGCATACGAGGCAGCCTGGGGGCGGTGGTCGCCAGTCAGTGTACGTACCATCTGTGAGGAGAAGAACTGAGTGCGTTTGTAAGATATGTTCGCCATCCCCTTCCAGCACACGTGTACAACCTGGTGGCACGTGCTGGCGAGCATGACAATGCCGCTGCTACCTTGGGCCGGAACTCCACTCGTGACCATGATTTGCGTGCCCTTATGGCAGGGAAAAATAATACACTATATAATCCACAAGTGAGGGGAAAAAAAGGTCTTTGCCGCGCGTCTGGATACGGACGTCTCTACGCGTTGGGGAACAATACAAGACTGAGCTACGTAGTCCTAGAATCGGTACATACACGAATACGATCAACACTACGGCCTAACGCAAAACGTAAAAACGATCAAGAGATACGTGAGGCGACCAGGCAACTAGGAACGTTTGGATCCATGAAACGTGTGGACTCATGTTGACGGGGCAGCCACTGAAGCGCGCGGGTTTGAGCCGCTCTTGTCCTGGTCCTTCCCTCACACTTGTCCCCGCTCATGAGACGTCCCCGGGTGTCCATCCCTGCATTCCTCGCTCACCCCTACCGTGCAGCGCGGCAGATCCTCACGTCACAGGATCAGCGACGTTAAGTCTGCGTCAGCATTCGCCCTAGACGGTACCACCATCCGCCTGCACTCTCCTACCGGCTACAACAGGGAGAGAATGACGTGTCCTGAGAAGGCTCTTACGTCAGGCAGCCTGGGGCAGGAAATCACAAGTTACTTTCACTACATCCGGCATGTTAAGCAGGAGGCGAGAAGGCCGCTTCCTCTAGCAGGGTACTACAGCCATGGGCAGGAAATTGCCCACGTTGGAAGAACGATCTAAAAGTGGGGTGATGATCCAAGGCGACCTTGTCCCCACTGCTGGATCTTGCATCGACCTATTTTCCTGTCACCCGCCAAACAGACTTGGGAAATCTAGAACACTTATGACCATCCTTTTGTCGCTGACCATCAGGTCTTCTGTTACCTGGCTTTCCCACGTATTCCTGCTTTTACTGTCCTCCACTAGATAACCTAGTCATAGACGATCGGGTCTTGCGTCGTCTTATTGTCTAACACACACACACACACACACACACACACACACACACACACACACACACACACACACACACACAGCTCTTCCTGAAGTATCTATAGAAAGATGACAGAATGTTTATTTCTGTGATCAAGTTCCGCCTGTGTTATCGACCTCAGACTGTCATTTGACCGCGTCCACGCCTCTCACGGATGACAAATGTACCTGTGAAGTTATCATAGCGTTCCTCAGTTATCTCTATACCTGTTATCTACGCCCTTCCGTGCCCGTCGACTCATCCGGCCCCAGCACGCAGGCGAGACCGACCCACTTCACCCAACTTTTATCACGTAACAATTCGCTTCTTCCAACCCGTCATGCACCACATGACGTCACATACATATCTCTCACCCTACGTCACTGCCTGTGTCACAGCGGCCCCCTCGAAGTCACGGGACGTCTGTGTACGTGACTGGCAGACGCTTAGAGGAAGTACTCAGTAGTGAACGTAGTCACTGACACTCCCCCCTGGGTCGGAAACTCGTTTTATCCGTGTATGAGAAGAGAGAGAGAGAGAGAGAGAGAGAGAGAGAGAGAGAGAGAGAGAGAGAGAGAGAGAGAGAGAGAGTGTATGTGTGTGTGTGTGTGTTCGGACATGACCCCGAACGGGACGATATTCTACGGGGTGTCTCTACATGACCCAGACATCAGTTATCAGCGAGATGAGTAATGGGACAAGTTTGCCTCATTACAATAAGTCCTTCTTAGATGTAACGAATCTAACCTGAAAAATAGATGTCATTTTAACCCCTTGAGCAGAACGTGACGATTCTTGACCTCTGACCTGACCCTCGAGGGTCAGATCAAGGGTGATGTCATCATACAGAAGGGTCAGCAGACAGATGGCTTGGGGCAGGGAGATGGTGAGGCTAGCATCAGACAGGTGGATTGGTGAGGGAAGTGATGAAACTAGAGATTGGCAGATGGTTTGGTGCAACCATCATTGTCTACCAGTTGGTCGCCGCGATGGCCTGGTGCAGCCATCATTGTCTACCAGTTGGTCGCCGTGATGGCCTGGTGCAGCCATCATTGTCTACCAGTTGGTCGCCGCGATGGCCTGGTGCAACCATCATTGTCTACCAGTTGGTCGCCGCGATGGCCTGGTGCAGCCATCATTGTCTACCAGTTGGTCGCCGCGATGGCCTGGTGCAACCATCATTGTCTACCAGGTGGTCGCCGTGATGGCCTGGTGCAACCATCATTGTCTACCAGTTGGTCGCCGCCAACCTTCCTCTCTTCATACCAATCTGTCAACTACTCCTTGTATCAGCTTACTCTATTTCCCTCATTCTGTTCGCGTCTATGCTGTTTTCTGTGTCTCTTTCATCTGCAAAGGCAATTCTAAGCTGCTTCCCCAGACTGTATGTGGCTACCTGGTATATCACGAAGCAGGTGTGTGGACACAAAGTAATACGGCTGGTGGCTGGTGGCTTCATGACACCATGAGTTGTAGATGCCTCATGTAATGGTGCAGGTATGTGGCTGATTGTGAGGCCGTATGGTATCGTGAGGCAGGTGTGTGGCATCATGGTATAATGGGGTAAATATGTCGGTACATGGTATCATGAGGCAGATGCATGGGTGCATTCCATCATGAGGCAGGTGTGTGGCTGTATGGTATCATAAGTGAGGTGTGTGGGTGCTCGGGTTCCCAGAGCCATCCACATACCACCTCACTGTTCCCCCAAGCTGTACACCACCACACCTCCAGCAGCACCGTCGAGCCTCACGTCCTCCACTCTCATGTCCCATTGTCACACCGGCCGGGGTGCACGTCGGCGTCAGGTAGAAACACAGCTCAACCCTCTCGCTGTGATAATAGGGGAAATCCTGAAAGAGCAACGTGCAGTCAAGGCTTTCTCGACATTTTTCGAAAGCAGCTCGGAGGTCCCCTAACCAGCGAGGGGTGGAGAGAGCTGCCTCCAGGCGGTAAACAGCTCAAACTTAAAACATATGAAGGTTGTTATGTCAAGATGTACTGTGTTCGTGTGCGTAAATTATGGGAGTATAATTTCTTTTTTTTTCTAACAAGTATTTACGAGTCGGCAACATAAGGCTGCTAAGCCTCCCTTTGAGACCCCTTTAAATCCAGCGCTTACGTGTATTTACGAGTTGGCAACACCTAGTTGTTTAACATCCCTGAATCACGGCGTTTTTTCTTTTTTCTTCGCCCTTTACAACTTGTTCATTATCATACATAGCGACGGGAATAGATAAAAGCAAGCAAGTATGAATATATACATGTGTATGTATGTAATGTCTGCGTATGTGTATGTATATGCACGTATATGCTAATGTGTTTATGCATGTATGTATGCGTGTGTGAGCGTTTATGTATATGCATGTGTATTTGAGTGGATGGTCTATTTCTTCGTCTATTTCCTGGCTCTACTATTATATATATATATATATATATATATATATATATATATATATATATATATATATATATATATATATATATATATATATTTTTTTTTTTTTTTATTTTGCTTTGTCGCTGTCTCCCGCGCCTGCGAGGTAGCGCAAGGAAACAGACGAAAGAAGTGGCCCAACCCACCCTCACACACATGCACACACACACACGTCCACACACGCAAACATACACACCCACACATCCCAACGTACACACATATATACACACACAGACACACACATATACACACATGCACACAATTCACACTGTCTGCCCCTACTCACCCCCATCGCCACCCCGCCACACACGGAATAACATCCCCCTCCCCCCTCACGTGCGCGAGGCAGCGCCAGGAAAAGACAACAAAGGCCCCACTCGCTCACACTCAGTCTCCAGCTGTCATGCAATAATGCCCGAAACCACAGCTCCTTTTCCACATCCAGGCCCCACAGAACTTTCCATGGTTTACCCCAGACGCTTCACATGCCCTGATTCAATCCATTGACAGCACGTCGACCCCGATATACCACATCGATCCAATTCACTCTATTCCTTGCCCGCCTTACACCCTCCTGCATGTTCAGGCCCCGATCACTCAAAATCTTTTTCACTCCATCTTTCCACCTCCAATTTGGTCGCCTACTTCTCGTTACCTCCACCTCCGACACATATATCCTCTTGGTCAATCTTTCCTCACTCATTCTCTCCATGTGCCCAAACCATTTCAAAACACCCTCGTCTGCTCTCTCAACCACGCGCTTTTTATTTCCACACATCTCTCTTACCCTTACATTACTTACTCGATCAAACAATCTCACACCACATATTGTCCTCAAACATCTAATTTCCTGAACATCCACCCTTCTGCGCACAACTCTATCCATATATATATATATATATATATATATATATATATATATATATATATACATATATATATATATATATATATATATATATATTCCTATGAGTCCACGGGGAAAAATGAAGCACGATAAGTTCCCAAGTGCAATTTCGTGTAATAATCACAACATCAGGAGAAACACAAGAGAGAAATAAGTCAGTTGATATACATCGAGCAGACGAAGCTAGGACGCAATTTGGACAATCGCATGTTTATCAAAAGGATCACTCGCAAAATTGTGATCCTTTCCAATATATATATATATATATATATATATATATATATATATATATATATATATATATATATATATATATATATATATGATGGTAACATACAATGCTTTTGACGAATACCCATGAGACAACGCGGTACTGCTTGGCGTCCCTTCAAATCCAACCATCTACAAAATGTCATGTACGTTACGATGCCTTCATCATTACGAGGGTACAGGGCAAGAGATGTGTTACATATGGGGAAGCTGATGTCATCTGCAGACATCATCAATAAATGCTTCATTGTCATTACTCTCTCTCTCTCTCTCTCTCTCTCTCTCTCTCTCTCTCTCTCTCTCTCTCTCTCTCAGCTATCAGATGTTTCTTCTCTTTTTCTTTTTAAAGACACATCAATGCCAGGTGTGGGAAACTTCTTTACGGTCCTGCCTTGATAACGAAGCAGTAAAAGAAAGAAAAAAAAAGGGGGGGGGGGGGAGAAAACCTGATTTAAACGTTCATATTCTGATGTAAATCTGACATTCTCTGGGAAGGCAGATGGTTAATTCAATAAAAGACTAAAGGGTTAAGTCCGTAAAGACGACGATGCCATCCTTCAGCACCAATATACACGACCCTTGAGTATGATGACCCGGTCTCCGACTTAACCCTCAAGGGTAAGCTCAAAGGAAAAGCAATCCTTGAGTATGATGGCCCGGTCTCTGACTTAACAATCAAGGGTAAGGTCATAGAACTAGCGACCCTTGAGTAAGATGGTCTGGTCTAATACTTGACCCTTAAGGGTAAGGTCAGAGGACAAGCAATCCTTGAGTATGATGACCCGGTCTCCGACTTAACCCTCAAGGGTAAGCTTAAAGGACAAGCAATCCTTGAGTATGATGGCCCGGTCTCCGACTTAACCCTCAAGGGTAAGGTCAAAGGACAAGCAATCCTTGAGTATGATGGCCCGGTCTCCGACTTAACCCTCAAGGGTAAGGTCAAAGGACAAGCAATCCTTGAGTATGATGGCCCGGTCTCTGACTTAACCCTCAAGGGTAAGGTCAAAGGACAAGCAATCCTTGAGTATGATGACCCGGTCTCCGGCTTAACCCTCAAGGGTAAGGTCGTAGAACTAGCAACCCTTGAGTAAGATGATCTGGTCTAATACTTGACCCTTAAGGGTAAAGTCAAAGGACAAGCAATCCTTGAGTATGATGGCCCCGGTCTCCGACTTGATCCTCAAGGGTAAGGTCAAAGGAATAGCAACCCTTGAGTATGATGACCTCTGTCTCCTACTTGACCCCAAAGGAGGGTAAGATCAAAGGTCTAGCGTTTATCTAAGTCACTCTACCTCAATCTCGAAGCACGACAGGTTCAGCGAGTAGTGTATGTACGTTACTCTTGCCAACACACGAAGACCAGGAGGATATTAAGGTATATCTTGGTTTACGTTGAGTGGCACACAGCACACTGGGCCCGGTACCATCATGACCACAGTCTGTACAGCTCTAGCCAATTGTACGTTCGAGAGGCAGCCAAATCGTTTCTGAACCCATGAAGCAGGACTGTGTAGCATACGTGTTGCAAGCCTAGCGGCCACGAACGTTCCTCAAGCCAAGCAGCCTCCTTCCTGCCTGCAATGCACTCATCCTCTTGCATAAGAATTTCATTCACAGATTCAGATTCGTATTACGTGAGTGTGAATCATAAAGACGATACTACAAGATGACATGTACCATTCTGGGGTGTTGTGGGGGTACTCAGATAATCACAGCTACGTCTCTTCCTTGTATGTCGACTGACTGCCCAACGTCTTCTGCCTCATTCTTGTTTCTCCTCTGACGATGTGATTATTACACGAAGGTGCGCTTGTGAACTTGTGTTTCATTTTCCTGGAGGCTAAATGCAATTCATAAACACACACACACACACACACACACACACACATATATATATATATATATATATATATATATATATATATATATATATATATATATATATATATATATATATATTGTCATTATTATTATCATTATACTCTGTCGCTGTCTCCCGCGTTAGCGAGGTAGCGCAAGGAAACATTCGTTAAAAAATGATCCATACTGTATGATATATTCAGTGGCCACTCTGGATATACATCAGAATTTGTCGAGCACAAGACACACTATCGTTACTGCGCTTTGGGCCCGCCGCTTGCTAGCCGGGCCAAGCCTGAACCAGGCGGCCTCCAACGGACCCGCCACCAAAATGATTCTTCGTTTCGACTTTTTTTTCCCCCCCCGGCAGCGTGGACACCCGATCCTCGCCTAATGGACGATTGTATCACCCACAGAAGAAACGTGTCTCCTCTAATGACCAGGCAGGAACTGGGCAAAGGTAAACGTGAGGTTGTGGGGTTCCAGGCAGGCAGGCAGGCAGGCAGGCAGCAGCAATGGGCATAATGTCCAATAGTTTGTGTTTGCAAGATTGCATCTCCTCGAGCCACTTCATGCACGAAAGCAAAAATTAGCGCTGCACCCACCCAGAGGTTAATGGTTGTCTCACGGGCTTCAGAGACTCGGGAGGGAGGGAAGGAGGGGGTGCAAACCCACATAATGAAGAGTACATACAGTGGATGTCAACAACAAGGCAATACGTGCCACTTTAATGCACACTGGGGAAAAAAAAAAGAGGAGGAGGAGGGAAGAATTTGTCGGCACCAGATAACAGAACCATGCTCGAGATCTCAAGACAAAATCTTGGGAGTAAGAAGTGAATAATCTAGACATCGAAGAGAGTTAGCTAATGTCACTGCACACAAGCAGGAGGGCAACAGGTGCACCGTGACATTATCAAGAGAGAGAGAGAGAGAGAGAGAGAGAGAGAGAGAGAGAGAGAGAGAGAGAGAGAGAGAGAGAGAAACCCACCCTCTCACACCTGGACAATAATAACACACAGACGGCCATCGAGGCGGAGGCTAGGAGGTTAAGGCTGACCTATGGCCTCCTGGCACATAGGGGGAAGGTGGGGACGTGCGTGGCAGAAACCCTCCGCTGCAGTGACACGGGGAGAACAGGAAGACACACCGCCCATGATCACTGTTACACACGTTGGTGGGTGGACGGGTGTGGGCGGTGAAGGACTCTCTCAATGTTGGCAGGGGTGTGTCTGCCGTAGGCACCAGTGACGTACAGGTGAATTATCAGAGACACGAGAAAGGAAACTGATGGACAACCATTATCAAGAGGACTGGGATAGTAGACTTGGGTAAGGATTATGTCCTGATTCATCCGTATCTAACAAGTGAGGTGGGAGGGGCCGGACAAGCTAATGGCTCAGGAGATAGCAGTGGGTCACCACACGAGAAGGTGCAAGTGGAGGGGCCAGCCAGCAGCGGGTCACCACACGAGAAGGTGCAGGTGTAGGGGCCAGCCAGCAGTGGGTCACCACGCTAGGGTGGTGCAGGTGTAGGGGCCAGCCAGCAGTGGGTCACCACGCTAGGGTGGTGCAGGTGTAGGGGCCAGCCAGCAGCGGGTCACCACACTAGGTGGTGCAGGTGTAGGGGCCAGCCAGCAGCGGGTCACCACACCAGGTTGGTGCAGGTGTAGGGGCCAGCCAGCAGCGGGTCACCACACTAGGTGGTGCAGATGGAGGGGCCAGCCAGCAGCGGGTCACCACACGAGAAGGTGCAGGTGGAGGGGCCAGCCAGCAGCGGGTCACCACACCAGGTTGGTGCAGGTGTAGGGGCCAGCCAGCAGTGGGTCACCACACTAGGTGGTGCAGATGGAGGGGCCAGCCAGCAGCGGGTCACCACACGAGAAGGTGCAGGTGTAGGGGCCAGCCAGCAGCGGGCCACCACACTAGGTGGTGCAGGTGGAGGGGCCAGCCAGCATGTGGTACAGGTGGCGCTGTGTTTCCTCCACCACAATAACCAGATCAGCTTCCTAGCTCACTGCTGCACCAGCTCACCTTCCCCTACCACCTGCTTGCCCTTCTACCCAGCATCCTAAGCTCTGTTTCCTTGCTGAATACATGACAAATACACGACAAATCCTCACAGTACTGACAGCTTCCCCAGATACCAAAATACAACCTTAATGGCAGTTACTGGTATTAAACCCTCATGCCATTACGATAACTGGCAGTTACTGGTATTAAACCCTCATGCCATTACGATAACTGGCAGTTACTGGTATTGAACCCTCAAGCCATTACGATAACTGGCAGTTACTGGTATTGAACCCTCATGCCATTACGAAAACTGGGAGTTACTGGTATTGAACCCTCATGCCATTACGATAACTGGCAGTTACTGGTATTGAACCCTCATGCCATTACGATAACTGGCAGTTACTGGTATTAAACCCTCAAGCCATTACGATAACTGGCAGTTACTGGTATTGAACCCTCATGCCATTACGATAACTGGCAGTTACTGGTATTGAACCCTCATGCCATTACGATAACTGGCAGTTACTGGTATTGAACCCTCATGCCATTACGATAACTGGCAGTTACTGGTATTGAACCCTCATGCCATTACGATAACTGGCAGTTACTGGTATTGAACCCTCATGCCATTACGATAACTGGCAGTTACTGGTATTGAACCCTCATGCCATTACGATAACTGGCAGTTACTGGTATTGAACCCTCATGCCATTACGATAACTGGCAGTTACTGGTATTGAACCCTCATGCCATTACGATAACTGGCAGTTACTGGTATTGAACCCTCATGCCATTACGATAACTGGCAGTTACTGGTATTAAACCCTCATGCCATTACGATAACTGGCAGTTACTGGTATTAAACCCTCAAGCCATTACGATAACTGGCAGTTAGTGGTATTAAACCCTCAAGCCATTACGATAACTGGCAGTTACTGGTATTGAACCCTCATGCCATTACGATAACTGGCAGTTACTGGTATTGAACCCTCATGCCATTACGATAACTGGCAGTTACTGGTATTAAACCCTCAAGCCATTACGATAACTGGCAGTTAGTGGTATTAAACCCTCAAGCCATTACGATAACTGGCAGTTACTGGTATTGAACCCTCATGCCATTACGATAACTGGCAGTTACTGGTATTGAACCCTCATGCCATTACGATAACTGGCAGTTAGTGGTATTAAACCCTCAAGCCATTACGATAACTGGCAGTTAGTGGTATTAAACCCTCAAGCCATTACGATAACTGGCAGTTACTGGTATTGAACCCTCATGCCATTACGATAACTGGCAGTTACTGGTATTGAACCCTCATGCCATTACGATAACTGGCAGTTACTGGTATTAAACCCTCAAGCCATTACGATAACTGGCAGTTACTGGTATTGAACCCTCATGCCATTACGACAACTGGCAGTTACTGGTATTAAACCCTCATGCCATTACGATAACTGGCAGTTACTGGTATTAAACCCTCATGCCATTACGACAACTGGCAGTTACTGGTATTAAACCCTCATGCCATTACGACAACTGGCAGTTACTGGTATTAAACCCTCATGCCATTACGATAACTGGGAGTTAATAGTATTAAACCCTCATGCCATTACGATAACTGGAACGTACTGGAAATAAACCCTCGTCGCATAACGGTATGTGAGTCTTGCGACTTGGGTTGCATAACACACACACACACACACACACACACACACTTTCAGTGAACAAATATACTCCCGATGACGTTTCACGATTTGGGTCGAGTGATCGGCTCTCGCTAGCGACCCGGTGGCAGTTGACAACAACAACAACAACAACAACAACAACAACAACAACGTGTCACCTGATCATTACAGTGGGCAGTGAGCACCACCCGGCGTGCGCTAACGCCTCCAGGGGATGAATGAGGAGCAACAGATGCCTGCCAACCACCCATGACGACCCATGATACACTACCCCTGACGACCCATGATACACAACCCCTGACGACCCATGATACACAACCCCTGACGACCCATGATACACTACCCCTGACGACCCATGATACACAACCCCTGACGACCCATGATACACTACCCCTGACGACCCATGATACACTACCCCTGACGACCCATGATACACAACCCCTGACGATCCATGATACACAACCCCTGACGATCCATGATACACAACCCCTGACGACCCATGATACACAACCCCTGACGATCCATGATACACAACCCCTGACGACCCATGATACACTACCCCTGACGACCCATGATACACTACCCCTGACGACCCATGATACACAACCCCTGACGACCCATGATACACAACCCCTGACGACCCATGATACACAACCCCTGACGACCCATTATACACTACCCCTGACGACCCATGATACACTACCCCTGACGACCCATGATACACAACCCCTGACGACCCATGATACACAACCCCTGACGACCCATGATACACTACCCCTGACGACCCATGATACACAACCCCTGACGACCCATGATACACAACCCCTGACGACCCATGATACACTACCCCTGACGACCCATGATACACAACCCCTGACGACCCATGATACACAACCCCTGACGACCCATGATACACAACCCCTGACGACCCATGATACACTACCCCTGACGACCCATGATACACAACCCCTGACGACCCATGATACACCACCCCTGACGACCCATGATACACTACCCCTGACGACCCATGATACACAACCCCTGACGACCCATGATACACCACCCCTGACGACCCATGATACACTACCCCTGACGACCCATGATACACCACCCCTGACGACCCATGATACACTACCCATGACGACCCATGATACACCACCCATGACGACCCATGATACACAACCCCTGACGACCCATGATACATCTCAGTAACACTAATCATGTGGATGGCAGAGACATACCAGGATGGGGCTTAGATCATCTCATGTGCAGGGAGGTTAGGGCAGTGCTGCCGCCATGGGCTGACCTACCATTCCGAGAGGATGATGGTTGTGTGGTAGTAGCAGGGCGCCTGTGGTTAGGGCAGTGGTGGTTGTGGTGGCGGTAGCAAGAAGCGTGTGATTAGGCTGGTGGTGGTAGCGGGGAGCGTGTGGTTAAGTCAGTGGTTGTTGTGGTGGTGGTGGTAGCAGAGAGCGTGTGGTTAAGTCAGTGGTGGTTGTGGTGGTAGTAACGAGGAGCGTGAGTCTAGGCTGGTGTTGGTAGTGGGGATCGCATGGCTAGGGTGGTTACAATGTTGGCTGTGGGAGAGGAAGCTGGAAGCATACGGTTAGGATGGTGGTGGTGGTAGATGAAAGCATGTCTCTGCAGTGGTTGCGGTGGTAGCAAGGAGTGTGTAACTAGGGTAATGGTGGTGGTGGTGGTAGCGGGGAGAGCGTAGCTAGGGTGGTGGTGGTGGTGGTAGCGGGGAGAGCGTAGCTAGGGGTGGTGGTGGTGGTAGCGGGAGGCGTGTGGCTGCAGTGGTTAGGATAGTGGTATCGGAAGGAGTGTGTGGTTAAGGTGGTGGTTATGGTTATGGTAGTGGTAGCCGGGGGAAGGAGGGAGTGTGTATGGCTAGGGTGGAGGTAGCGGGAAGAGTGTGGCTGCAGTGGTTATGGTAGTGGTAGCCGGGGGAGTGTGTGTGGTGGTTGTGGTGGCCTCAGGAGAGAAACCAGCCACGGGTGGGGTGGGTGGATGGGTGGTTGGTGGGGTACCTGCATGCCTGCCTCTGGACCGCCCGGCATTTCCTGTGAGAGAGTGTGTTCATGCGTGCGTGATGAGCAGTGCATGTGAGGCTGTGTCCAGCAGGGTCGTGTGGCCCGCGTCTGCAGGTGCGACGGTGTCCACACACGTGCCTTCCCCTGGCGGTTACCAGGTGTCCAAGGATGAAGGCAAGTGTGTATCCACCTCACTGTGCTGTAACGGGTGGGAGGTCTTCATTCAGATGGCCACATCTGATCTTTCTCTACTGTCACATACAGCTTTTCAAACCTGTGTAGACTGGTTGCATTCACAGATCTATCACTTTGGCTTATTTCATTCACCCACAACTCTGATACTATGAGGCAACACCTTCCCATCACTACTTATAAGTCTCCTCTTCCCATCACTACTTAAAAGTCTCCTTTTCCCATCACTACTTATAAGTGTCTTCTTCCCTTCACTACTTACAGGTCTCTTCTTCCCATCACTACGTACAAGTCTCTTGCTTCAGTTCTTGCTATGGACTCCAGTTCTTCTGTATTTGCATAACTGAAAAAGCTGTTTGTTTTCTGTCGAAATCGTGGTTTTGATCCATGAATGCCGTGACCAGTTCTCGTTTCAGTCATGTGTCTTCACGTGGTGGGTAAGTCTACAGCCTCTGCTGACCTCTCCCTGTAACCCAGATCGTAATCCAGGTACCGTATTCGCCATCGCTCCTCTGGACTTTCTCTGTCAGATCTTTAGGTTTCTTTACAATCTGCTGACCCACTTGCCAAGCATATTCAGATCTGGATCATCAAGTGTATATGAATACACTTCTAACGTTCAACATCAGCGTGTCGGAACCCTGACGCCAGCCTGGCACGGAGGCAATTACGTTCCTCAACCCCGATGGTGCCTAACGTAGCATATCACACCACACCACGACACCAGGGTGAGGAGCTGCTGAATATCTGGACCCCGACGGCCCCTTAAGGGGTCAGGGCAAAGGCCAGGTCATCAGACCTAAGGGTCGTACCGTCGTGCTGAAGAACGACACGTCCTGACGTGGTCAGTGGTCGTGCACATCATGGACCATTAAAACTGTACGGGGAGAAGGAGAGGCAGTCCTCACCACCATGCGGAGGGCGAGGCCATGAACCACAGACCACACCGCCACCACACACCGTGGAACTACTCGGGAGGCAACTGCAGTATGGTGGAGCAAGATTATGTATCGGTTATTCTGAGGTTATCCTGCAGAAGTGCCCACTCACCACAACAACCCGCGGCAGGAGGAGCAAATATTATGTCGAGACAAACTTACGTCGGGGAAATGTCAGGGGTCACGATCACTGTCCATAAGGCTGGGTGAAATGTGCGCCTCGCACGGGAGATAATGATCATCTACGGCACTGCTCAGCAGGTGCACCTAGCCACACATGGCAGAGTAAACCTAGCAGGTGCCGTACATGGCAGATTAAACCTAGCAGGTGCCGTACATAGCAAATTAAACCTAGCAGGTGCCGTACATGGCAGATAAAACCTAGCAGATACCGTACATGGCAGATTAAACCTAGCAGGTGCCGTACATGGCAAATTAAACCTAGCAGATACCGTACATGGCAGATTAAACCTAGCAGGTGCCGCACATGGCAGATTAAACCTCGCAGATACCGTACATGGCAGATTAAACCTAGCAGGTGCCGTACATGGCAGATTAAACCTAGCAGATACCGTACATGGCAGATTAAACCTAGCAGGTGCCGTACATAGCAAATTAAGCCTAGCAGGTGCCGCACATGGCAGATTAAACCTAGCAGGTGCCGTACATGGGAGATTAAACCAAGCAAATACATGGTAGGCTAAACCTAGCCAGTAAATAGAAGACTAAACCAAGCAAGTGTATGAGAGATCAAACCTTGCAGCCACAAGGGAGACTAAACCTTGCAAACAAAAGGAAGACTAAAACTAAGAGGTACAAGGGCGACTACACTTAGCAAGTACAAATGAGACGAAACCTAGCAAGTACAAGTGAGACTACACCTAGCAAGTACAAGTGAGATTACACCTAGTAAGTACAAGTGAGACGAAACTTAGCAAGTACAAGTGAGACTACACCTAGCAAGTACAAGTGAGACTAAACCTAGTAAGTATAAGTGAGACTAAACTTAGCAAGTACAAGGGAGACTATATCTTGCAAGTACAAGTGAGACTAAACCTAGTAAGTACAAGGGAGACTATATCTTGCAAGCACAAGTGAGACTAAACCTAATAAGTACAAGGGAGACTATATCTTGCAGGTACATGAAAGACTAAACCTTACAAGTACAAGGGAGATTAAACCTAGCCAGTGGAAGGCAGGCTAGACCTAGCCTCTAGAAGGGAGACTAAACCTAGCCAGTCGAAGGCAGACTAAACCTAACCTCTAGAAGGGAGACTAAACCTAGCCTCTAGAAGGAAGACTAAACCTAGCCAGTAGAAGGGAGACTAAACCTAGCCAGTGGAAGGGAGACCAAACCTAGCCAGTAAAGGGAGACTAAACCTAGCCTCTAGAAGGATGATTAAACCTAGCCAGTAGAAGGGAGACTAAACCTAGCCCCTAGAAGGGAGACTAAACCTAGCCTCTAGAAGGAAGACTAAACCTAGCCAGTAGAAGGGAGACTAAACCTAGCCAGTAGAAGGGAGACCAAACCTAGCCAGTAGAAGGGAGACTAAACCTAGCCTTAGAAGGAGGATTAAACCTAGCCAGTAAAGGGAGGCTAAACCTAGCCTCTAGAAGGGAGACTAAACCTAGCCTCTTAAAGGAAGACTAAACCTAGCCAGTAGAAGGGAGACTAAACCTACCCAGTAGAAGGGAGACTAAAACTAGCCAGTAGAAGGGAGACTAAACCTAGCCAGTAGAAGGGAGACTAAAACTAGCCAGTAGAAGGGAGACTAAAACTAGCCAGTAGAAGGGAGACTAAACCCAGCCAGTAGAAGGGAGGCTAAACCAAGCCAGCAGAAGGGAGACTAAACCTAGCAGGTGTATGAGAGACTGAACATTGTAGGTAGTACATGTTAGAATACGTAATAACGACACTGCTTATGATACAGGTGATTCCCACATGTGCTCCTGATTGCATTCCACGCAGTTAACATGTACAGTACAGCACAGCTGGAGAACACGGGTAAGAACAAGAACTACGCTGGACAGCGTTAGAAAAAGGCCGACTTCCTCCAGACACAAATCAAACGAACAGATTTCAAATAGCCGGTCTCATACCAGGTAATGATTGCGATCCTCCAACATCCGGGGTAGAAAGTAAGGTCTGTTCCAGAGCGGTGAAGAACACAAGAACATTAAGGAACCGAAGGTGTGGTGAAGAACACTAGAACATTAAACAACTGGTGTGGTGAAGAACACTAGAACATTAAACAACTGAAGATGTGGTGAAGAACACTGAGAACATTGAGGAACCGAAGGTGTGGTGAAGATCACTAGAGCATGAAACAACTGAAGATGCGGTGAAGAACACTAGAACATTAAACAACTGGTGTGGTGAAGAACACTAGAATATTAAACAACTGAAGGTGTGGTGAAGAACACTAGAACATTAAACTGAAGGTGCGGTGAAGAACACTAGAACATTAAACAACTGAAGGTGTGGTGAAGAACACTAGAACATTAAACAACTGGTGTGGTGAAGAACACTAGAATATTAAACAACTGAAGGTGTGGTGAAGAACACTAGAACATTAAACTGAAGGTGCGGTGAAGAACACTAGAACATTAAACAACTGAAGGTGTGGTGAAGAACACTAGAATATTAAACAACTGAAGGTGTGGTGAAGAACACTAGAACATTAAACAACTGAAGGTGTGGTGAAGAACACTAGAACATTAAACAACTGAAGGTGCGGTGAAGAACACTAGAACATTAAACAACTGAAGGTGCGGTGAAGAACACTAGAACATTAAACAACTGAAGGTGCGGTGAAGAACACTAGAACATTAAACAACTGAAGGTGCGGTGAAGAACACTAGAACATTAAGCAAAAGAGCGGTGAAGAACACCATGACCTTCAGCAACAGGCATGGGAATCAAAACCAAGGAACAAGACAGACTAACTGCTCTAGAGAGGCCAGGAGAATCCCTCACACACCAGGGATACATCATAACCAAATCAAAGGCAAAACTAAGAGGGGTAAAAAAAAATATGACATTAAGACAGTCTAGCTGCAGATACCTACAGCTGTAACCAAACCCCAGCGCAGGTCAGGGACTAACAACCTGGCTAACTGTACGGCCATGCAACACAACATTTGAGGATAGTCACTCGGCCAGAGATGCGCACTTGTCGTCCAGGACGGAGCGAGGCGGAGGAGGAGACAATGCACCGGCGCCGTGCCGTGGGTGTGTGGAGGTGCCCGCGCTACGCAGACACCTGCAGCATCCAAGAGCAACACCTAAAGACCACGGACGGCACACTACCACACGACTGTATGACAAAATTATAACATGAATACAAGTGAACTCAAACAGCAACAGACCACTGGGTCTTAACGGGCCTCTCTGTGAGACTGGAAGAGAACAGAGACCTATGGATCAGTGCGGCAGGATTAGAAAGACCAGCAGGTGTTTCTAGAGAGGAAGTCTCGGCAGCGTAAGGAATATATAACTCCAATGAGGATAATGTGCTTCGTCCTCGAGCATCGAACTCACCCAGTGCTCAGCGGTAACTTTCCATACATTCGTACTTGAGTCATCTTCAGCCCGTGTGTCCAGCATCGTTTTCCAGTGTCCTGTCATGTTACCTGTTGCCCCGTTGTGCTTCCCGGTGCCCTGCCCTTCTTCCCCCAGTTTCCCCTGCCATGTTTCTTAGTTCCCTGCCTTGTTTCCTATCCCTCTCTTGTTTCCTAGTTCCCTACCATGTTTCCTAGTTCCCTGCCTTGTTTCCTAGTGCCTTGCTTTGTTACCTGGTACTAAGCACTTTCTTTCCCCCAGTGCCCAGCCTTGTTTTCAAGAGCCTTACTTTGTGCAGTCCTGGTGCTGAACCTTGTTTCCAAGTGCTCTATCGTGTTCCCCGGTACTGAGCCTTGTTTCCCGGTACCCTGCCCGGTTTCTTGTTGCCATGCCATACTTCTCAACATCCTTCCCTTTATCCAGTCCTCATCCTTGTTCCAAGCTACCCCACCTTGTTTACCAATACCCAGCCATGACTCTTAGTACCTCGTCTCTAGACGTCCTACTTCATTTCTCTGTCCCACTCCTCATTTCTTAAAGTCATGTCTGGTTTTCTTGTGCCCTGCCTTATATCCTAGTCCTCCTCATTGCTCCCCAGTGTCCTGCGTTGGTTCGCGGTATCCAAATTGCCTCCAAATACCAAACTCTACCTCAATGTCTTTCCTGCTTTTGTGATGGCCTACTTTCTTTCTCGGCGGCTCGTCTTGCTTCTCAGTGCCCTGCCCTGCTTACCTATCCCTTACCTGGTTTCTCAGATACTAGCTTCGTTGGCCCGTGCTGTCCTCCCTCCTTTCCAGCGTGTCCCGTTATCATTTTTCATCGTCCTCAACTACTGTATATTCTCTCCAGCCTTGCCTTCATGTCCCCTCTTTGTACTATAATCCATGAGCCTTGCCTTTCTCCTAATACTGCTATGTTCTGCTAGTCAACCCACCTTCCAACATCATGTCGATGAAGGGTCATTATTCTCTCTTCTTGCTAGCACAGTGATGTTGTTTCTATCACTTATCACCCGATACCCAGTGCTTCACGCCTCTTTTCCTATCCTACAGGAGTTTGCAAATGGGTCTACGTACACCCGGTATAGACAAACACCGAAGAAAGATCTTACTTACCACACCTTCATCGTCACGGTAAAGGGCATGAATCACAACCTTTCTGATATGCGATGCCTCGCGCGCTGTTCCCGTTTTTACACGAGAGCCTTGCCCCTATTCGGTGGCTGGCTATATCGATACTTACCTATATAGGTCATTCAAAATACTACTACTACTACTAGTGCCACATTTCACTTTAATCCATACAAGCTGTTTAAGATATAAATCACATGACAGCTTCACAACATGAAAGAACTTCACTGCCACTGCTCTCAACTGTTAATCTATGGTCCATACCAGAACCTCCATGATGGAGATACCTTCGGTGAAGTGTTATTCTCAGAGCACCACACTCTTAACATACGACGTCTTCGTCAACACAGACCTTCAGTAGGAGTTCAACTCCTACTGTCGAGACCCGATACGATTTCACATTCTCTGCAAATCATTTCAACACTAATATATATATATATATATATATATATATATATATATATATATATATATATATATATATATATATATATATGTCTGCTTTTTCCTGTTGGTCATCAGGCAATTCACAAGCCGAGTCACGTAAACGAGTGTATGTACGTATGTGTGTATACATATTTGTGCGTAATTACATGGGTGTATATATATATATATATATATATATATATATATATATATATATATATATATATATATATATATATATATATAGGTGTATGGGAGTTATCATAGACATCAAATACGTGGAAACTCAACACAGCACCAAAGAGGTAACGCCTGACGGTATGAAGATAATGTACAGTCTGTGGGTGCGGCCACTGTGCCGTCTGTGGCAGGCACTCCCCGACCGACTACCTTTGAAAAGGAAGTTCACACTGGAAGCCACAGGGCTGGAAGGACAGCGCGCCGCAAGAGAAGCGGGTAGAAGCACCACCAACACCACGATCAGCGACCAGTCGCAGCTCAGCTCCTGGCCGCCACGCCACCTGGCTAACACAAGACTGGCTCAGCAGGCGAAGAGGAACCTTGCCTCCCCCACTGCTGCTGCCCAACACTAACACGTACAACCTTGTTGATGGCGGAGGTGGTCCGTAGGCAAGGCTCCATGGTTGAATGGGGTCGAGTGACTTACCAAACGGCGCAACACGACAGTGTAAAGTGGATGATAATTGCCCTCTGGGCGTGATAGTGTGGGTGACTGTGGCACTCTTGTTCTCCTCTTGTTCTTTCCGTCATCCTGCATCCACGCCGTTCTGCAGAGCAAGGTCTACAAACACCTAAGGAATAAGCTACTGATCACCTCATTCTATTTCTCGCACTCTTTACATTATCTTTCGTCCGGGATGGCTACGATCAAGGCAAGTCTCTCTAAGTGTCATGTTGGTTGCTGGTAAGAAAAATAAGTAAGTCGAGGCTTCGCATGAGTGAACTTAAAACTTGGATGTATTTATTCCATCTCGTGTAAATATAGGGCAGGTCTCAACCCCTTGAACATGATGGCACGACCTCTGAGCATGATTGCGCCGCCTCTCACCTGACCCTGAGGAGCCAAGAAAGACACAAGAGACGGTACCGTCCCAACATAACAGAGGGTGGCCGACACGCGCATCGAATCGGAAGACTAGGCCCGTGCAGGACACTCGTCGACTGTTGACGTGTAGCGGTAGGTAGCCAGCACCACAGTGTACAATGTGGACGACTGCTCAACGCCACTCACTTATCAGGTTCTCCAGCAACAGTCGCCAACACCCGACACAGCTCTGTGCAATGGAACCACAACATGCAAACTCTTCACCTTCCACAGCTGTCTTAATTCCTCCTCAAAGGGTTGTGGAGAATCATTATCTTTTTTATCAGCGTCTTAAGCAGGTCATCTATACCAGAAGCAAGCAAGCAAGCAAGCAAGCAAGTTGAAACGAAAACTGTCACAAAATCCCCACTCCTAAATCCCTAGTGTAAGGCTTTTCCTTCCTGTCATTTCATCACACTGTCCAGCTGTGGAGACCATGAACAACAAAAACAAAGTCTCATTATGAATTTATCCATAAAGCATGACAGCCACACTGACGCCGACGGTCCGCTTCGCCTCGCCCCGCCACAGTACATGTGTACTTAACACTCCTCTAACACTGACCACTACGACTATCTACAGTTACATATATCTTTCTTTCATACTATTCGCCATTTCCCGCATTAGCGAGGTAGCGTTAAGAACAGAGGACTGGGCCTTTGAGGGAATATCCTCACCTGGCCCCCTTCTCTGTTCCTTCTTTCGGAAAATTAAAAAAAACGAGAGGGGAGGATTTCCAGCCCCCCGCTCCAAGTTATATATATATATATATATATATATATATATATATATATATATATATATATATCATACAAAGCTCCAACAGCCAGGATCGAACCTGGGACCCCTTGTGCAAGAGGCAGGCATGCTAACCGCTAGCTAAGGGACTGTATGATAGGAAACAACTATTCGAAATACTAAGTACTCGAATACCCTTCGTCTCACAATGGTGAGCAACGGGGTCTATCGGTTGTTTCCGAACAGAACACATAGCCAGCTGATAGCGCGTTCATATACACTTCATTCGTATTCATATAACTCCGCGTTGTACAGTCAGGTTCGGT
The DNA here is from genome assembly GCF_036320965.1 of Panulirus ornatus. Taxonomy (NCBI): domain Eukaryota; kingdom Metazoa; phylum Arthropoda; class Malacostraca; order Decapoda; family Palinuridae; genus Panulirus; species Panulirus ornatus. The sequence goes on along the minus strand of NC_092271.1, from coordinate 15,359,039 downwards.
AAAACGCTATCAGCTGGCTATGTGTTCTGTTCGGAAACAACCGATAGACCCCGTTGCTCACCATTGTGAGACGAAGGGTATTCGAGTACTTAGTATTTCGAATAGTTGTTTCCTATTATACAGTCCCTTAGCCTAGCGGTTAGCATGCCTGCCTCTTGCACAAGGGGTCCCAGGTTCGATCCTGGCTGTTGGAGCTTTGTATGTTCTATGAAGGTGCGCGTTCATATACACTTTATTCGTATATATATATATATATATATATATATATATATATATATGTTATGTGTTTGTTACGACTCGTGGCCTCACACTGTCCGAAAAGCGTCTCTCTCTCTTTGGACACAAGCAAGGCTTATGGTCCTGATGGCATCCATCCCGGTGTGCTGAAAGTCTATGACTCTGCACTTGCACCTGTGCTTACTCGTGTATTCCGTTTCTGTTTTCAAAACAGAACTTTTCAATCTTCGTGGAAGCATGCGTTGGTTCATCCCATCGCAGGCCTGCGATGGGTGACCGTTCTAACCCCTCAAAGTATCCAAAGACATCTTGAATCTCACAGTCTTCTCTTCGATCAACAGTATGGCCTCCGTAAGGCGAAATCTATTGGTGTTATTCATTCCTTTGATAGTAATGTCTGGTTATCATCCCTGGAAGATTTTGAGGACTCCTATGTGGTTGCCCTTGACATATCCAAGGATTTTGACAGATTGCGGCATCGGGGTCTCATCTCTAAGCTCCTCTCTCTTGACTTCCCTCCCTCACTTTGCTCCCTCATATGTAGCTTCTTCTCTGGCTGACGTCTCTCCGTGGTTGTTGATGAATCAAACTCTTCCCTACGGCGGTGTCCCTCATGGGTCTATCCTGTCTCCTAAAACTTTTCCTTTCTTTTTTTACCTACGGTTTCCTTTCTTCCACAAACAACCAAGTGCACCCATACGCCGACCACTAAACACTGCAGTCTTCTACATCCTTCAATTTTGCTCCTTCATCCTTGACTCGATCTGCATCTCGTCTCGACATAATTTCCTCAATAGACTCCGACTTGGACAGGATATCTCAGTAGGGTAGACAAAATTTGGTTAAAGTTTACGCCTCCGAGACCCAGTTTCTACTCATCTCTCAGCCGAAAAATTCCTCACAACTTTCCTCTCGCCTTTGACGGTCGGGTAATACCACCTCCTGACTCAATTAACATCCTTGGTATTACTGTAAATCTATCTTGGAAACCCCCACATTCGTCTCTTAAAGCAACACTTCAACCCGGCCCTTTAAATCAAGCTGGTCCATAGATAACCCTTAACAAGACAGTCGATACAACACACATTAAACCTTCATCTTCACCCTCTTTGACTCCTCTCGTCGGCCAGAGGTGTGCTGGCTGCCTCACTTGATATCACACTTCCACTGACTTCATTAGAAGGTCCCCATCACCACCTGGCCTCACCCGAAACTGTATAGCTATGACTTAACTGCAACAGCTCCCATCCTGCTGGTACAACAGACCCTCTCCTTACCCTCTTGTTGCTGAAGCAGACCCTCTCCTTACCCACCTGCTTGTACGACAGACCTACCTTCCTGCAGGTACAACAGACCCTCTCCTTACCCTCCTGCAGGTACAACAGCCCTTCTCCCTACCATTCTGCTGGTACGACAGACCTTGTCCCTACCATTCTGCTGGTACAACAGACCTTGTCCCTACCATTCTGCTGGTACAACAGACCTACCTTTCTGCTGGTACAGCAGACCATCTCCCTACCCTCCTGTTGGTGAAGCAGACCCTCTCTGTACCTCACCTTGGGACGGCCACTGTGACAATATCATGACGTGGCAGGAAGTGCGCCGCCTTCCACGGCCTTGACCTCATCCTGGGAAAGGTCACCAACAGCTCTTGCAAGCAACGCCCCGGCAGTCGTCTTCCTCCTCCAGGGGACCCTGCACGCTACTCCCTGGGAACAGAACGCTACCACGAACAAGCCAGCCAAACACATGGACCACAAGAACCGACTAACAACCTTGAGAGAGAGAGAGAGAGAGAGAGAGAGAGAGAGAGAGAGAGAGAGAGAGAGAGAGAGAGAGAGAGAGAGAGAGAGAGAGAGAGAGAGAGCTCCAGCAGGTGTTTAAGAACCTCACCGACCTTGAGACCCTCTGGTGGACGTATTTCCAAGCGCTTACCCAGTGAACAAATGACACCAGTCCACCCAGCACCGGAGGGAAATAACACCAAGATATCACACGTCAGGAGACCAAAAAAAAAAAAAAAAAGAATGCCAAGGACTGGAAGACTTATGAAGTAACCAGAGAATCATTAGCATCAATGTGACGAGAGAAACCAGTTACCACGATTACCATAACGGGCGACCAGGTGCCGATAACCAAGATGAAAAGGAAGACAACAGAGACAGTAACGCGGCTAAAAATGCAGCCAAGGTCTGCCTGGCCCCGGGGGCATAACGTGCCACACTCTGCTCCTTCATACATATGACGTCAAACCTATCATTAAATCTTTCATTGTGACGGACGAAAGCAGAGGATCACCAGCGCTAACACCAAGACATCACGTGCCATCCCAACTGGCAAGGACACCAGACACCCATAACTGGTGAAGATATCACGTACCGATAACTAATAAAGATATCACATACCGATAACTAATACAGATATCAGGTACCGATAACTAATAAAGATATCAGGTACCGATAACTAATAAAGATATCACGTACCGATAACTAATAAAGATATCAGGTACCGATAACTAATACAGATATCAAGATATCAGGTACCGATAACTGATAAAGATATCAGGTACCGATAACTAATAAAGATATCACGTACCGATAACTAATAAAGATATCAGGTACCGATAACTAATAAAGATATCAGGTTCCAATAACTAATAAAGATATCAGGTTCCCATAACTAATAAAGATATCAGGTACCGATAACTAATAAAGATATCAGAAACCGATAACTAATAAAGATATCAGAAACCGATAACTAATAAAGACATCAGGTTCCAATAACTAATATAGATATCAGGTACCGATAACTAATAAAGATATCAGGTACTGATAACTAATAAAGATATCAGGAACCGATAACTAATAAAGATATCAGGTACTGATAACTAATAAAGATATCAGGTACTGATAACTAATAAAGATATCAGGAACCGATAACTAATAAAGATATCAGGAACCGATAACTAATAAAGATATCAGGTACCGATAACTAATAAAGATATCAGGTACTGATAACTAATAAAGATATCAGGAACCGATAACTAAGATATCAGGTTCCAATAACTAATAAAGATATCACGTACCGATAACTAATAAAGATATCAGGTACCGATAACTAATAAAGATATCAGGTACCGATAACTAATAAAGATATCAGGTACCGATAACTAACAGACATCAGGTATCGATAACTGGAAACTTTTAGGTACCAGTAACCAGTAAAAGGTATCAGGCAACTAGTAAAGACAACAGGTACCCAATGACAACAACTAGTCAAGATATTAGATACTGATAGCTGATAACTAGTCATGATATCAAGCACCAATAACTATTAGAGATATGAGGTCCCGATTATTAGTAAAGCTATCCAGTAATGCAAACTAATAAAAGTTTCGGGTACCGATAAGCGGTATAGCTATCAGGTATCGGTAACTAGCCATGGCTTCAAGTACCGATAACTGGTAAAGATAAGAGGCCCTGAATATTAGCACAGATATAAGATTGTAAAGATGTCAGGTGCCGATAACTAAAGATATCAGCTAACCATAACAAAATTCATCACGCAGAGATAACTAAGTTATCGGGAGCCGATAACAAGCAAACATATCTGGCACTAACGACTATTAAAGATATCAGAATCCGATGACTGATAAGTATCAGATCCCGATATCGAGTAAAAGAATCAGATCCCGATATCGAGTAAAAGTATCAGATACCGATAACTAAAGATATCAGTTAAAGATAACTAATAAAAGTTACTAGACAGTGTTATGAAGATAACAGATATAACCTGGGCTGCTGATATCTGAGTGGTGTATGACGCGAGGTGTGGTTAGCTCTTAACTCCCAGTGAGCAATGAGGGTTAACTATGAGGGTTATGAGCGAGGCATGAGCTTAATAACTGTCGGTAGTTAACAAGCCTCTTATCCTCGTCAAATACATCCGTTCCTCGTTAACTGCTGAACGAGCGAGAGTCCTGACTGAGACCGTATCTTATAGTGGCTGTGATTCAGCGACGGGCTGTGCCTGCTGGCAGTTCCTGACCACAAGGCAGGACCGACTTTAACTACCTACCACCAACCAGGAGCCTGGGGGAGGTTTTAAGTCATCTCTAATGACCGACGGTGTTAAGCGTGGCAAACAAACGCGGGGAAGGGGGGAGACACACACACACATACACACACACACACACACACACACCATGAGTAGGCGATGGCTGACCCCAGATCATTCCTTGAGCGTAGACGTGGTGAACGAAGTGCCAATAAGTACAGTTCCCAGAAGCGTCCTTAGTGATGGTCGGGCACAAGTTCCTGGTGATCAGGGGACGCCTCAGCCGCCGTGCAGGCAGGAGGAGCTCAGCCAACACACACACACACACACACACACACACATGCAGTAAGTAGATGTATGTAACATGAAACACTCGGTGTTGGATGCACTGTACCCTGGTTACTAGAGGTGTAATGGCAGTAGATGGAAGTACTACTGTCTGGATAATACTACCACAAACTTCCATGACCAAACGTGGAATTTTTTCTTCAAGTTTAGGAGCCAAGTTTTTTTTTTTTTTTTTAACTTCCATGGTCATCCCTTTCATAAGGGGCACAAAAATTCAGACCAGGGTTACGGGTCTTTGATATTCCTAATTCAAATGTTGAGCAACATCTCTGCAGGGTGTCCTGGCTTAATATTGAATTCTATCTACATCAAAAGGTAGGCTAAGCTAAGGCAAACCATCTTTTCTTTTTACAAATATGTTAACCTTGGGCCGAAATGCATATCAAAATTGAGGGTCTCATGCTATCATTTGACGATGAGAAACTAAAGAATAATTTTTCATAAGTATCTGATTTACAGACGTTAAGTTACGACCAAGCTTAGTTCCAGGTCAAAACACGACTCCAGACGAAGGATAACGCGATCCCAACATGTCGCCAGACTACGGTTGACCACACAATACTGGAATAATACTGAACACTTGATTTCCTTTTTTTCTCAGTGTGAGATGAGCCGGCAGGGGCAGCTGAAGCTCTGGTCGAAGCCACCTCGTCAACGCTGTATATTATTCCCTAGCCTGAACCAGGTACCCATTTCAACGACCAACCCTGACGGTGGCATGAACAGCTGGGTTGACTGTGGACCGACTGCCGCAACCATGACTCGAACCTATGCGCTCGACCCTGGGCGGTCTGTGAATGCGTGACAGTTAGGAAGGCTAACCACTACACCATGGAGGTCCATTGCTCTTACCCTTTAGTTATACAAGTGACAAAAAAGATATCTTATTGTATCTTAATGTACTGCAACCTCGGGTCAATCAAATGGACGACAAATACTGGTTATACTAGTGAAGACTGGGCTGTGGTTGCGGCACAGTCCTCTGTCCTGTTCTACCCTTATTGCAACGATGGCACGAGCCTTGAACACGCGACCTTAAGACCCTTGTGTATAAAGGCCTGCTGCCCTTTGACCAGTCCCCCTCACGGGTTAGTTCAGGGGTCACGCCATCATTACACAAAGGTCGTACAGTCGTGCTCCAGATGGTAATAACAACAAAACCAGTCGTCAACGCTGCTGAGAAACATGGCCACAACACTTCGCATGATGACGTCCGAGAAGCGTTAACGTGATAATCCCCAGTTGTCTGCACCAATCTATTCCTCTGTCCCGCTAAATTATCAGAAGAGAGACAGTACACACACACACACACACACAAATGTGAATACTTTTACTACATCCCTGAGGGAGTCTTCGGCATTTTCTAGGTTAATCAGAGCTTCGATTTCCCTGAAGCCAAGAAGGTCCATCTCCTACGCTGCGATCCTGACTTAGCAGCGTTTAGTCCGGTGGCCGGAACCCTCCACCCACACCAGGCCAGTCCGTCTTCCCTTGTCTGTGCTGCCAGTTAAACTGGATGTTATATTCTCACCCTCAGCATACACCAGTTTTTTTTTTTTTTTTTTAAAGTTACCTCTCGTCTTCAAACTCCTTCTCACCCTCTCATTTCTAATGCCTCTTTTATTTCAGGGTCTGGCCTCGATAAGAAACTGCAGCCTTTGTTACTGAAGAATCCTACATGTGGCTCAGGACCAGCTTTAAACAATGGACCCACTAGAATTGGTTGTACGGGTTCTTGGAAACGACCAAGGACGCTCCGAGTGTAGTGTTTACCCAGGCCCAACAGAGCCTTCAAGCAGTCTTCGGATGGCTTCACACGCGCTCAAAATACATGTTCCTGGGGACGTGACTCCTCCGTCGTCCTTGTCCCCAGTGAAACCTCAAGAGAGTGGAGCCCAAGGACCTGCTCCCTCCTCGTACGTCAATCTTACCATCGCCTGGGGGTATGGGAGGGTGGAAGGGAGGTTGCCTTCCCTCACGTAGTAAACCTTCCGCCTCTTCCTCTTGTGAAACCGCAAGCCACAGAAAAATTTTCCTTCTTTAATGAATATATTTACAGATTATCTTTTTTTTCCCCCCTTCGTTCGCGACGTTACAAAACTGCCCCACACGACACAGGGTAAACTTCTGTTCTTTTCACTTTCTGTCTTGGCTGAGCGTCACCTTTCCCACGGCTCACAGACCAAAGTCATGAACCTTACCACTTTACCGTGTGTTGTAGCGAGCTCCCTTATCTTATCCTGCTTCCCCGCCACCGGCGTTCTCTTCGCCTGCGTGTCAGGTCATGTCAAGGCGGGCGGGGCAGCTGTGAGGTCACCACGCCCTCCCGGCTGCCTGTGGCCTGGCAGTAATGACTGGTGTGCGTCAGCGTCGGTCCAGCCTCTCTCAAACCCAGTTATCATGATTATGATCTTAACACAGACCCGTCCTCCAGTCTTTCCAAAACGATAAAGAACAATTAAGTAATTGATTCATCAATTATCTATTAAAGTTCTGTGGGGCCTGGATTTGGAAAGGGAGCTGTGGTTTCGGTGCACTATTACATGACAGCTAGAGACTGAATGTGAACGAAAGTGGCCTTTGTTGTCTTCCTAGCGCTACCTCGCGCACATTTGGGGGAGGGGGTGGTTATTTTCATGTGTGGCGGGGTGGCGATGGGAATGAATAAAGGCAGACAGTATGAATTATGTGCATGTGTATATATGTATATGTCTGTGTGTGTATATATATGTATACGTTGAGATGTATAGGTATGTATATTTGCGTGTGTGGATGTGTATGTATATACATGTGTACGTGGGTGGGTTGGGCCAATCTTTCGTCTGTTTCCTTGCGCTAACGCGGGAGACAGCGACAAAGCAAATAATATATATATATATATATATATATATATATATATATATATATATATATATATATATATATATATATATATGTGTGTGTGTGTGTGTGTGTGTGTGTGTGTGTGTGTATACATAAGGCAGAACATTTGCAAAAAAGAGAAAATGCGAAAAAAAATGCACTGCAAATGTATTTTTTTTTTTTCCTGGATTCAGTTAGTGGTCAATCCTCCTGACGCCATATTGCCAAGTCTCGGGCCAAAAGGCAAACCTATGTCCACACACACTGTCCAAAATCCATTGGAGAACAGCAGGATAAAGCCTTAAAGGCACATCAAACGCCGAGTTTCGCCAGCTAAACACGTGCCGTCAGCGGGGAGCCCCGAGAGAAAGCAACAGGAGCGGCACTGATAATGGCACAGACTCTTCCTGATTATTGTAGGGGGGATGTGGGACCAGGAGACTGGGGTAGGGGGGGTCATGGCCGGTCGGTGAGCGGCGCTGGGGGATGCTGGAGGAGGGGGGCAGAAATGGGCACAAGGATCCCGAAGGAGAGAGAGAGAGAGAGAGAGAGAGAGAGAGAGAGAGAGAGAGAGAGAGAGAGAGAGAGAGAGAGAGAGAGAGAGAAGCCATCGTTAACATAAAAGGCGGGACAAATGGGCGGCCCAGGGGAAGGGGCGAGCGGAGAGGTGAGGTGTTGACCACAACACCGCACCACCGGCAAAAGGGACGTCGGCAACTCAGTCACCGGGAGGAGGAGACCAGTATATGAAGAGGGGGAAAAATAAAATGAAACACGAGCGAAGCGTATGACGAAGTATTCCACTAAAGACACGTAACGCTCGTGACAAAAGAAAAAGGAAAAAAAAAACCGCGTAACTTCCCGAAATTTAACGTATTTTTCTCTATCATGTTCGTCCCGTTTGTTTTCTAGAGAACCGTGGCTGAATTTTGGAGAAGACACGGATCTCTGGATCGTGCCACACATTCTCGGTGTACTGCGTCCATTCTCAGTGCTAACAAAAATGATTATATTTTACCGTATTTTAAATTTTTAAATTATACCGTTAATTTTTTTGGCGTAGCATAATTTTTATACAAAGCAACAGCTTCTTCACCAAACATTTTTATTTTTATTTTTCATTTTACTAAAGCTCTGTCGTTTTTTTAATGCAATATAATTTTTACGAATAGGACATAAGCACATAAGTGTACCGTAAATTTCTGGTGTACCGTAGTTCTGGAGTGTACTTTGGTTCTGATGTACCGTAGTTTTCTGGTGTACCATAGTTCTGAAGTGTACTGTAGTTTTGGTGTACCGTAAATTTCTGGTGCACCGTAGTTCTGGAGTGTACTGTAGTTCTGATGTACCGTAGTTTTCTGGTGCACCGTAGTTCTGGAGTGTACTGTAGTTCTGATGTACCGTAGTTTTCTGGTGCACCGTAGTTCTGGAGTGTACTGTAGTTCTGGTGTACCGTAGTTTTCTGGTGTATCGTAGTTCTGGTGTAACGTAGTTTTCTGGTGTACCGTAGTTCTGGTGTAACGTAGTTTTCTGGTGTACCGTAGTTCTGGTGTAACGTAGTTTTCTGGTGTACCGTAGTTCTGAAGTGTACTGTAGTTTTGGTGTACTGTAGTTCTGAAGTGTACCGTAGTTCTAGAATGTACCGTAGCTTTGAGGTGTATCGTAATTCTGGAGTGTGCCGTAGTTCTGGAGTTTACCGTAGTTCTGGGGTGTACCATAGTTCTGGAGTGTACCTTAGTTCTAGAGTGTACCGTAGTTCTGGGGTGTACTATAGCTCTGGGGTGTACCGTAATTCTGGAGTGTACTGTAGTTCTGGGGTGTACCGTAGTTCTGGAGTGTACCGTAGTTCTGGAGTGTACCGTAGTTCTAGAGTGTACCGTAGTTCTGGGGTGTACCGTAGTTCTGGAGTGTACCGTAGTTCTAGAGTGTACCGTAGTTCTAAACTGTACCGTAGTTCTGGGGTGTACCGTAATTCTGGGATGTACCATAGTTTTGGGGTGTACCGTAGTTCTGGGGTGTACCGTAGTTCTGGGGTGTACCGTAGTTCTGGAGTGTACCGTAGTTCTAGAGTGTACCGTAGTTCTAAACTGTACCGTAGTTCTGGGGTGTACCGTAATTCTGGTATGTACCGTTTCTGGGGTGTACCGCAGTCTTTTGTTCACTATATTCTCGAAGACATATTACAAACGCATCATCTGGGATCAAGTCTCGAACTCTTACCGAGAGAGAGAGAGAGAGAGAGAGAGAGAGAGAGAGAGAGAGAGAGAGAGAGAGAGAGAGAGCTGGGACCAGCGGACAATGCTATAAAAATTCCGACACGAATGAGGCCACAAAGACAAAAGAAGACCCGATGCTCTTTACTGCACCAGCTGGTGTGTGTGTGTGTGTGTGTGTGTGTGTGTGTGTGTGAGGGGGAGAGGAGTAGGAGTGCGTGGGAGAGGAGGTGGAGGTGAGTGAGTGTATGGGAGAAATAAGAATGAAAGGCAGGAGACGGTCGGTGGACAGCGGAGCGGACGCTAGGCAGGCTCGGGGTAGGCAATTACAGCGACGTGGCAATGACGAGACGATGACACGGCAGTGACGCAGCAAATGTCGTAGAGGTGACGTGGCGATGGCGTCACCATCGAGGCGGCAGTCACCTGGCGGTGGCGGCGTTAGCTGGACAGCTATCGCAGGCCTGACCATGGGAAGTCAACGGAGGAAGCCACAAGTTCCTGTGCCTCTGTACAGCTTTATCATGTTTACCAGCATATCCCCACACAAGTCATGTGCTTGTTCCTCTACTCTCACCATGCTAGGCTAAGCTTTACTACTCTCACCATGCTAGGCTAAGCTTTACTACTCTCACCATGCTAGGCTAAGCTTCACTACTCTCACCATGCTAGGCTAAGCTTTACTACGCTCACCATGCGAGGCTAAGCTTTACTACTCTCACTATGCTAGGCTAAGCTTTACTACGCTCACCATGCTAGGCTAAGCTTTACTACTCTCACCATGCTAGGCTAAGCTTTACTACTCTCACCATGCTAGACTAAGCTTTACTACGCTCACCATGCTAGGCTAAGCTTTACTACTCTCACCATGCTAGGCTAAGCTTTACTACTCTCACCATGCTAGACTAAGCTTTACTACGCTCACCATGCTAGGCTAAGCTTTACTACTCTCACCATGCTAGACTAAGCTTTACTACTCTCACCATGCTAGGCTAAGCTTTACTACTCTCACCATGCTAGGCTAAGCTTTACTACTCTCACCATGCTAGGCTAAGCTTTACTACGCTCACCATGCTAGGCTAAGCTTTACTACTCTCACCATGCTAGGCTAAGCTTTACTACGCTCACCATGCTAGGCTAAGCTTTACTACGCTCACCATGCTAGGGTAAGCTTTACTACTCTCACCATGCTAGGCTAAGCTTTACTAGTCTCACCATGCTAGGCTAAGCTTTACTACTCTCACCATGCTAGGCTAAGCTTTACTACGCTCACCATGCTAGGCTAAGCTTTACTACTCTCACCATGCGAGGCTAAGCTTTACTACGCTCACCATGCTAGGCTAAGCTTTACTACTCTCACCATGCTAGGCTAAGCTTTACTACTCTCACCATGCTAGGCTGAGCTTTACTACTCTCACCATGCTAGGCTAAGCTTTACTACTCTCACCATGCTAGGCTAAGCTTTACTACTCTCACCATGCTAGGCTAAGCTTTACTACTCTCACCATGCTAGGCTAAGCTTTACTACTCTCACCATGCTAGGCTAAGCTTCACTACTCTCACTATGCTAGGCTAAGCTTTACTACGCTCACTATGCTAGGCTAAGCTTTACTACGCTCACCATGCTAGGCTAAGCTTTACTACTCTCACCATGCTAGGCTAAGCTTTACTACTCTCACTATGCTAGGCTAAGCTTTACTACGCTCACCATGCTAGGCTAAGCTTTACTACTCTCACCATGCTAGGCTAAGCTTTACTACTCTCACCATGCTAGGCTAAGCTTTACTACTCTCACCATGCTAGGCTAAGCTTTACTACTCTCACCATGCTAGGCTAAGCTTTACTACTCTCACCATGCTAGGCTAAGCTTCACTACTCTCATCATGCTAGACTAAGCTTTACTACTCTCACCATGCTAGGCTAAGCTTTACTACTCTCATCACGCTAGGCTAAGCTTTACTACTCTCACCATGCGAGGCTAAGCTTTACTACTCTCATCATGCTAGGCTAAGCTTCACTACTCTCACCATGCGAGGCTAAGCTTTACTAATCTCACCATGCTAGGCTAAGCTTCACTACTCTCACTATGCTAGGCTAAGCTTTACTACGCTCACTATGCTAGGCTAAGCTTTACTACGCTCACCATGCTAGGCTAAGCTTTACTACTCTCACCATGCTAGGCTAAGCTTTACTACTCTCACTATGCTAGGCTAAGCTTTACTAGTCTCACCATGCTAGGCTAAGCTTTACTACTCTCATCATGCTAGGGTAAGCTTTACTACTCTCACCATGCTAGGCTAAGCTTTACTACTCTCATCATGCTAGGGTAAGCTTTACTACTCTCACCATGCTAGGCTAAGCTTTACTACTCTCATCATGCTAGGGTAAGCTTTACTAGTCTCACCATGCTAGGATGAGCTTCACTACTCTCACTATGCTAAGGTAAGCTTTACTACTCGCTAGGCTCAGCTTCACTACTCTCACTATGCTAGGGTAAGCTTTACTACTCTCACTATACTAGACTCAGCTTTACTACTCTCACCATACTAGGCTAAGCTTTACTACTCTCACCATGCTAGGCTAAGCTTTACTACTCTCACCATGCTAGGCTAAGCTTCAAAACTCTCACTATGCTAGGCTAAGCTTTACTGCTCTAACCATGCAAGGCTAAGCTTTTCTACTATTTCCCAGATAAACCAAGCTTTTCGACTTTCTCCATGACAAACCAAGCTTTTCGACCGTCTTCATGATAAACCAAGCTTTTCTGCTGTTTATGACAAACCAAGCTTTTCTACTTCCCCCATGCTAAGCGTCTATTCTCTCTTCAATTTGCTATCTCCACGCTAATCTGAACTTTTCCACTATCTCCAAGCTAAGCTCTACCACTCTCTCTCCATGCTAATCTAAGCTTACTCAACATCTCCATGCTAAGTTTTTCTCTCATGCTAATCTAAGCTTTTCTAAGCTCACTATGCTAAGCTAAGCTATGTTATTCTGCCTATCTAACCTAAGCTTTTCTAAAGTGCTCATGCTAAGCTCTTACTCTCATCAAGCTGTCTAAGCTTTTATAGTATCTCCATGCTAAGTCAAGCTACTTTTTCCATGTCAATCTACGCTTTCCAAGCTTTCCTACTCTAAGATAATCAGCTTTTCTAATATCTTCAAGCTAAGTTTTGCTATTTCCCCCCATGCTAATCTAAGCTTTCCTAGCCACTCCATAAGAAGCTTTTCCACTCTTCTCACGCTAAACTAAGCTTTCCATGCGAATTCAACTTCCCTAACCCTTTCTATGCTACTCCTTCTAAGCTAATCGTAACGTCTTCTAACGTCTCTTAAGCTTTACCATGCTAAGGTAAGCTCTTCCACCTCCTAAGCTAAGCTTCCGTGCTCCCTCCACCCCAATCCATATCGCCTGTGACGTCATGTCCGTCACACTGATGATGATAGTGACCCGCGTCCGGATCGCGCCCTCCGTACAGCAAGGGTTGACATCGCTGATGTCACCCCCACAGCCTCCACTCATGACGTAGCCGTGGATCCACTTCCTTCCTCTCTCCTGGACCAGTAAATTGCTCTCCACATCCTCCACCACCACACACACACCCCCACGTCACCACCACGACCTAACCTAACACTACTAACCCCTTCCTCCTCCTCCTCCTCAATGAACGCAGAGGCGCAATCCACCCGTGAGATCATCGCTACTCGACGTCACACATTACAGGAGGATGAGATCACGCCCGCGTCATCGGGAAAGGCGGGCCAATGCGGGTACGGTTACGGTATGACGTCATGAATGAGTTGTCCAATCGGAAACTGGATTATCATCCGTTTTTCTGATAATGACGGACGGGTTGATGGTGTATTTTTTTTTTTTTCTTCTACGATAGTACAGGTTGATGTTGGCTTTTCATGACCCACACACCGTTTTTCATCGAATGTCTTAGTTTCAAAAGGCTCCTCGCTGTCAGCATGACGTAGAAAACGTGACAAATAGCTGAATTAATGCCGTAGAGAAAACGGCGTGAGATGTATCCCACGGCGACAACCGGTAACTCACGCTGCGACCAGGCCTGGAGGTGGGTTAACCCGGGGTTGTTTTAGATCGCTAACTAGAGCCATGGCGGAGGTTCCAGGCACGACCGACCCCCCCATCTGTTTTCCCCGGGCTGCAAAGTTTGTAAAGGTCACAGGAGAGGACGGGAGAAGAAAAAGAGTCTGTGACATGAACACATCACGTCACGGGAACATTACAATCTACCCACGACGAGGCGTCTCTGTGTCCCCTCCCCTCCACACCTCCGGCTCATGGGTACGTCACATCCACCCTGAGTAGGAGAGACATTCGCGGCCCGTGAATTACGCGCGATCCCCCTCCTCCCTACACACACACACACACACACACACACACACCACACACACACACACACAAACGCGCGCGCATGCGCCCCTCGACGCACACGGGCTGCACGGAGTTGCCCTGGCTCACCCGTGTGCAGCACCTGTGGGCCACGGTGACCCCCTGAGATCGCCGTCAGCTTAACACGCAGAACTTGACAACGTCAATTCTTCTTTTTTCAACGTCTTGTTCACGGCTCATGAAGTGCAACCCACGTAAATGTAAACTAATGAGGGGATTTGATGAAGGTTTTGGGCTCGATATGAATATGGCAAGATACGTATAGATTGCAGGGATGAGTGTGTGTGTGTGTGTGTGTGTGTGTGTGTGTGTGTGTGTGTGTGTGTATGTATGTATGTATGTATGTATGTATGTATGTGTGTGTGTGTGTGTGTGTGTGTGTGTGTGTGTGTGTGTATGTATGTATGTATGTATGTATGTATGTATGTATGTATGTGTGTGTGTATGTATGTATGTATGTGTGTGTGTGTGTGTGTGTGTGTGTGTGTGTGTGTGTGTGTGTGTGTGTGTGTGTGTGTATGTATGTATGTATGTATGTATGTATGTATGTATGTATGTATGTATGTGTGTGTGTGTGTGTGTGTGTGTGTGTGTGTGTGTGTGTGTGTGTGTGTGTGTATGTATGTATGTATGTATGTATGTATGTATGTATGTGTGTGTGTATGTATGTATGTATGTGTGTGTGTGTGTGTGTGTGTGTGTGTGTGTGTGTGTGTGTGTGTGTGTGTGTATGTATGTATGTATGTATGTATGTATGTATGTATGTATGTATGTATGTGTGTGTGTGTGTGTGTGTGTGTGTGTGTGTGTGTGTGTGTGTGTGTGTGTGTGTGTATGTATGTATGTATGTATGTATGTATGTATGTATGTATGTATGTATGTATGTATGGATGTATGTATGTATGTATGTGTGTGTGTGTGTGTGTGTGTGACACGGAACTGCCAGTAGATTTGATCTGATTGATGGATTTGTGCCGGCGTCCCCCTGGCAAATTCACTGTGCACCCCATGCTCATCATGTGAGCGGTAGCGCAAAAGGATCACAGAGGTCCTCAGAGTAAACATGGCACCTAACCTGTTGTTGTCTGCCGGGCATGTGCTAAAGGCCGCACAACAAGTACATGGGAAAGCTCTTCACATCCTACGGAATGTTTCTCTAATTTGGTCACCGCACCGAAAGAAAGAAAGAAACAAACAAACAAGTCCTGATGATAGAAAGAAAGATGCTACAAGTCCTGAGGCCATAAATCTGTTCTACCAAGAAAGAAAGAAGAATATGGGGTGATTTGATCACAGATCCTTTAAGCATTTCAAACTAGTATGATGACGAGAACAGAGAAATTCTTCCAGAGCCAGCGACCACCACACCAGGTTAACACAACTGCTGGAAATGATGTCAAGATGAACATTTAAAATCATAACAGTTGTGTATGACGATTAGCGATGAAGTTGTGAATATGATCGTCATGCAGAAGCATGACAATGGTATAATGATAGGGAAAGCTGAAGGGATGGGGGCATTACCTTCCTTACGTACGGTATAAACAGGTAATGACATTTGATTCACTGGCGGGGCAAAGCTTGGTTCACTCCGTCATGTGCAGCAAGGCCCTTGGCTGTGTCACGTACACGACCGCGGCTGTACGTCATGTACAGCAACGGTGGGTGACGTACGTATCCACAGTTGACCTACACGTTACCCCAAGAATATCTCTGCATAACATCTGAATTACATTAAGTTCTGTGTGTGGAGAATGAACATGTTGATGACCATAGCTGTGCTGACAGGTGGTTGTGTGTGTGTGTAGGTGGGTGGCGCCGCCGCCGTGCTCCCGCGGTGGTGTGGTATGGTGTGGAGCTTCGTGTGGTGCCGTGGCGGCGTCGACAGCCAGGCGCGCCGGGGGCACATTAATCCCGCCAACCCAGCTCATTACCATATGGACCTGATGTCGCCCGCCGGTGGCGCCACCTCCACCAAATCACGCGTCACGGCCGGCAATCACCGCCGGAGACGCTAGCGATAACGGCGACGTCTGGCGCACGTTCGTCCGCTCACGCAGGTGCTCGCCCGGGGTGTGGAGTTTGCCTGGCACGTGTTTCCCATTCTTGTTTCTTTCACAGGATGAGCAAGTTTTACGCAGAGGACGTCTAGTCATCACAAGGGCTTTAGCCACACACCACTATCACTATATATATATATATATATATATATATATATATATATATATATATATATATATATATTATCCCTGGGGATAGGGGATTAAGAATACTTCCCACGTATTCCCTGCGTGTCGTAGAAGGCGACTAAAAGGGGAGGGAGCGGGGGGCTGGAAATCCCCCCCTCTCGTTTTTTTTTTTTTTTCCAAAAGAAGGAACAGAGGGGGCCAGGTGAGGATATTCCAAAAAAGGCCCAGTCCTCTGTTCTTAACGCTACCTCGCTAACGCGGGAAATGGCGAATAGTTTAAAAAATATATATATATATATATATATATATATATATATATATATATATATATATATATATATATATATATATATATATATATATTCTTTTTTCTATTACTACTTTATCTATTATATTTAATCGCCGTCTCCCGAGTTAGCGAGGTAGCGCAAGGAAACAGACGATAGAATGGCTGAACCCACCCGCATACACATGTATATACATAAATGCCCACACACGCAGATCTACATACCTATACATTTCAACGTATACATACATATGCATACACAGACATATACATACATACATACACATGCACATATTCATACTTGCTGGCTTCATCCATTCTCGTCGCCACCCCGCCACACACGAAATATATATATAAAAATATATATATATATATATATATATATATATATATATATATATATATATATATATATATATATATATATATATATATCTTCTTTCTTTCTTTTAAACTATTCGCCATTTCCCACGCCAGCGAGGTAGCGTTAAGAACAGAGGACCGGGCCCCTGAGGGAACATCCTCACCTAGCCCCTTTCTCTGTTCCTTCTTTTGGAAAATTAAAAAAAAGAAAAACGAGAGGGGGGGATTTCCAGTCCCCGCTCCCTCCCCTTTTAGTCGCCTTCTACGACACGCAGGGAATACGTGGGAAGTATTCTTTCTCCCCTATCCCCAGGGATAATATATATATATATATATATATATATATATATATATATATATATATATATATATATATATATATATATATATATATATATCTTTCTTTCTTTTAAACTATTTGCCATTTCCCGCGTTAGCGAGGTAGCGTTAAGAACAGAGGACTGGGCCTTTTTTGGAATATCCTCTAAACGGTTTTATTAAGTGAAAGGTCATATTATGTACCGTAATCAGACTCAAGCACGATGGTGAGATCCTTGAGCACGATGGTATGGGATGGTCCGAGATAATGCGGTCGCGACTTGTGACCTGGCTCTCAAGAATCATGTCAAAAGCCAAGCCAACATGCACAAGGGTCGTACCGTTTTGCTCACGGGTCGTAACGTTGCTTCTCAAGGGTCGTACTGCCGTTCTTAAACAAATAAAACATCTAGCAGGTCAGAGATCGACTTCTGGGTTCTCCATCCACATCAGACAATAGTCGTCCCGAGAAAGGTCGTACTATCGAGCGGGACAAGGACAGCACCATCACAGACCATCATCACTACGACGGTCGTACCAACATGCAGGTCGTGACCAGTATTATCACCATGACCTCACACGTGTCGTGGGCAGCAACAGACAAGCATCCACCATCAATAAAAAGACGGTCTTCCCATTCGACGGGTTGTGGCCCTGGACCATCATCACCACCACTGCGTCGGTCGGTCATACGTACCCGCGCGCAGGCCCTGGCCAGCAGCAACAGCAGCAGCAGCGGCGGCAGTTATCCACCATGAGCAGGACACATGAGAACGCCCACACACCACATTAAACCCGTCCTCACCAGCAACGGCTGTAAACTCGAGCCCCTTCACATCAGCCCCGTGCAGCCTCAAATCACCGGGAACGAATCTGTTCAAATGTGATTCGATATACGAATGTTTCATTTGGGGGTCTTCTAAAAAGAGTTGAGGGCGGCCGGCGGCGGAGTCAGCCAACCCAGGTATTAAGTTCCCAAAGATCTACAGATACCCAAGTTGTAAATTCTTGAGGGTGTCGAGTCTTTGGACGCTGCGCCGGTTTTTGCAGGCATGGCTGCCGGCAACGGATCAGGCGTTGGCCGAAGCGCACGCGGCAAGTGATTGGCTTACTTGGAAGGCTTGTTTGTGTAGTAATTGTGCCACAAGAACGTGTTGCAACACCTTTCGTGTCTCCTATGGTAAGGTAAACAGGTCGTAATGCTGCCGTGGTGCTGATCAAGACGTTGGAAGGCGTGAAGATAAAAGACCACAGACACACGGGGATCCCGTCCTCACTGGCGTATAAAATATATAGGAGCACCACCGCGACGACACCTGAATGGAATGACTTCCCTGGCCCTATATTTGGGTGGTTGTGAGGACAAGCGGCGACAAGCCAGTCAGGACGGTCTGGCGTGTACCGTCCACGATGGCGTAAAGCACAAGATGTGTGGCTGGTCCGCCACGACCGACACGTCAATAATTAACCTGGACACACGAGGCTGGCGAGGAGCACGACTAAAGCATCGTGTCCTTGCCTGATAACGGATGGCAGACAGCTGAACCTGGGGCCTCGCGGGTTGTGGCCTCTACTTATATCGATCGTAAAAACAATACGCTTTTCTCCACGACCACTTTGGAGTGATGTTTGGTGTCGGCGATGGGTTCTCTCTCTCTCTCGCCCGCGTCGACATGGTGGGATAATCTGACGCTGTGAAGAGCCTGCTTGTTGGCAGGTCTTAGTGGTGGTCCTCTCTGTTGGACCACGGAGAAAGAATATCAATCTTCTGCCTCAAGGCTGGCGGTGAGCGGTAACCCTACGAAAGTCAGAATCGGAGTGATAAAATTACTCCTCATTATAGACTACTGAGGAAAATGTGCATATATCGTTAGTCCCATTGCCTCAAGTACTCTCGTCAAAAGGGAATGCCGGTGAACAACATATGACAGCAGCGTCTCGATGCAGTCTCAAGAGACAATATCCAGCAAAATCAGGTGGCAGAGGGAGAGAGGCAAGACTGGGAAGAGCGTGTGGAAGGCTAGTGAAGCAGTGCTGGGGTGGTGTCTGGCAGAAAGTATGGGTATAACTGTCAGGGAGACAAGTGTGTAAAGTTTCAGGGAGCTGTGTCGGGGGGAACAGAGCGTCTCAAAGTACGGTTAAGGAGGAAAGTTTAGAGGTAGCATCTGCAACTTCTGCCACAAGACATCACAGAATGACTATGAGGAAGCAGCGTCTAATTATTCTCAGGGAGCCGAGCGAAGCAGCAGGACCATAAGGTAGTGGCATGACGAAGGCTTTCTAGATTCGAACTAGTTTACGAAAACGACGTAAAGAAAACAGATCTTCCAGGAGAGTAGAGCCTGGATCTTCACGTCTCACAGACACACTTGGGAGACGCGGACGGCTCAAACCTTCCACCACCGCCCATATCAAACCCTTATCTTGATAGCAAAGATATCGAGGCCCTAGTGTGGTAACGGTGGACTCTGATACTGATTTCCTATGGTGGTTGGTCTTACAGGACGTGTCAGGTCGTCTCCATTTGGCACGGACCCTTTTATTGCGACAACCCGTTGCTAATGATACTCGGACTGACATCGTACCAAAAATGCGGTGGCCGCAGCACGCTCGTTAGAACCCTGAGGGTCCGACTCAGGTAATATCTGTGAGAGCCATTCTAAGGGTGACGTTTCCAACCATAACACGGACCTGGTGGGGGTCAGTGCAAGATTGTCACACCATTGCAGCCCACAAGTGAAGGTAGGCTATCCCGATGTCAGGTGAAATTTCTTACTTGCAAAATAAGAGACCTGCCGTAACGCGTTTATATATTCATCGTAATAACGTTAGGTCCTTAATTTTACCGAACACACCCTAACCCTATGGACAGTCCGTGAGCATGCGCACTGGGCCAGAAATTTCGCCCTACACTATTACAAGCTAGTGAGGGCCAGTGCCTCGCCTGGAGCCAGCAGGGACACGGTGCCTGCTACTCTCCTGTCTTTCCTGGACACCTGTACTGCAGGCACGGCTGGTTCAGACCAGCAGAGCTCCATGATCAGAGGGGTAAGCCAGACACTGGTGTGGCTCGACGCCCAGCAAGCTCTCCGATGAGGTCTTTATGGCTCGAAACGCAACGTGAGGCTCTGGGCACGCCCGCCCACCGTCACGTCCGACCCAGATGACCTCCCATACTTTTCATCGTCCCAAGAAAACCTGAGACAGCCAGCCTGACCCGTGCGCATCACGCGACCGCCACAAACATGGTCGTAGACGACGGACGAGCCACTCAGGGAAAGTCAGGCTACCAGTGGTAACTTAAGATGGTACCGGAGAAACCGGACTTCCTTCGTCTGTTCCAGGCGCTACTTCGCTAACGAGGGAAAAGGTGATCAAGTATGAAAATGAAATCATAGAAAACTGATTAAGTTTGGATGTGAGAGACTCATTCTGTTACCTAATCCACCTTGTACCGTTATATTTCTTGTATCTCCCCTGATGATGTGATCATTACACGAAAGTGCACTTGGGAACTTATCGTGTTTCATTTCATTTCATCTACCAACTTGTCATGGTCAAAGCAACCCGAGGTGGAGTACGCTTCCTAAATGAGCAAACGAGGCTGATCTATTGATCGGCTAATTCTCAGCCAAATGTGATGAAGAGCGAGTGGACTGGACAAAACCAACGTCCCAAGGCTTGTAGGCCCAGGCGTCCAGACCGTCCCCTCAGCGATCTCGCATGTGCGCGGCTCTCGTGGAAATCTTGATAAAGAACAAGTTCTGAGTCACTGCAGGAGTATTTGTGCAATGTCAGCAGACACCTGATACACACACACAAAAAAAAAGACAAACGATTCATAAAATTGTGATGATAATTTTCGAGATAATATGCTAATGCCATCCATATGTGTTGACAAAGATAATCGCGGTGCGGCATACAAAGCTCTGAGGCGCTTGGGCTCCCTTGGAACATGGGGCAAATGTGGTAATTGATATTTGTGACCTGTGTGTAGCCGAAGGGTGACTGGACACTGGGATGTAGCTACCTCATCATACCGAAGGGTCGTAACGTCGTATTCAAGGGTCGTAACGTGGTCGTGTCTCGCTAAAGGGTCGTCCCGTCGTATTCAAGGTTCATATGACATCAATGATCAAGGGTCGTGCTGTGAAGAGCAATGATCACAGCTAGGCAGGGCTGAGGAGAACCAGTTATCACAGCCAGGCAGGGCTGGGGAGAGCCAGTTATCACAGCCAGGCAGGGCTGGGGAGAGCCAGTTATCACAGCCAGACACGGCTGAGGAGAACCAGTTATCACAGCCAGGCACGGCTGCGGAGAACCAGTTATCACAGCCAGGTACAGCTGGGGAGAGCCAGTTATCACAGCCAGGCAGGGCTGAGGAGAGCCAGTTATCACAGCCAGGTACAGCTGGGGAGAGCCAGTTACCACAGCCAGGTACAGCTGGGGAGAGCCAGTTATCACAGCCAGGCACGGCTGAGGAGAGCCAGTTATCACAGCCAGGCACGGCTGAGGAGAGCCAGTTATCACAGCCAGACACGGCTGAGGAGAGCCAGTTATCACAGCCAGGCACGGCTGAGGAGAGCCAGTTATCACAGCCAGGTACAGCTGGGGAGAGCCAGTTATCACAGCCAGGTACAGCTGGGGAGAGCCAGTTACCACAGCCAGGCACGGCTGAGGAGAGCCAGTTATCACAGCCAGGCACGGCTGAGGAGAGCCAGTTATCACAGCCAGGCACGGCTGAGGAGAGCCAGTTATCACAGCCAGGCACGGCTGAGGAGAGCCAGTTATCACAGCCAGGCACGGCTGAGGAGAGCCAGTTATCACAGCCAGACACGGCTGAGGAGAGCCAGTTATCACAGCCAGGCACGGCTGCGGAGAGCCAGTTATCACAGCCAGGCACAGCTAGAAATAAGATGACGCCAGTCGCCTCACCATGTTTGATTACCTTCATCTTATGGTCAAGCTTCCAGTCACGGACGAAGGGGGTCTCCTCTTCCGAGACCAGGCCATGTAGAAGCACATCAGAGGGACTAAAATGGATGAGGAGACGAGGAGAGGGACGGGTGGAAATACAGTAAGATTCTGAGAGGCAGCGGATTTGATAACGGTACAGCACGAGTGAGCGAAAACCATAGCGACGTGCAGATACACCACCACCTTCCTCTACCCCCCGAGCAACGAGTGGAACACTAAGGTAATTAGGAGCGTGATCGTGTGCGGTTAGAAATTCTGTGTTAGCTGCGACGGTACGTGAGCTTGACGAACGAATGCTGCGCTCTGGGCGACTTCATCCCCCCTAGACACTTGACGTATCGTGCTCACGGGTTATACCGTGGTGCTAAAAGGGGTGTACCATGGTGCTCAGGGGTATGCACCGTCGTGCTCTAAAGGCGTGTCGCGGTGCTCTAGGAGTGTACCGTGGGGCTCCTGGGACGTACCGTGGTGCTCAAGGGGTGTGTACCGTCGTGTACCACAATTCTCAGGGGTATGCACCGTCGTGCTCTAACGGCGTGTCGCGGTGCTCTAGGGGTGTACCGTGTGGCTCCTGGGACGTACCGTGGTGCTCAAGGGGTGTGTACCGTCGCGTACCACAATTCCCTCGTGTCGCCCCGTCATGTGTGGCGGGTCGTCCCTTCATCAAAGTGGGAGCATCAGTCATATCATGACCGGGGTCCAGGCAGCCTCTATTGTTACGCGCCGCCCCTCGGGTGAGATCAGGGGGATCTGACCAGGAGGAGGAGGAACCTGCTTCACTGAAAAAGTGGGAGGGACCAGTTTGTATGACGAAGGGGAAGGGACCAGCTTATCTGTCCCAGCAGGAGAGACCAGGTTACTGTGTGTGTGTGTGTGTGTGTGTGTTAGACAAGCTTATGTGAACAAGGGGGAGAGGGACCAGCTTATCTGACCAGGGCGGTTACTATTATTATAATCGTTATCAAGAAAATAATTATAAACTCTCAAGTCCCTGTCTATGGGGATCTTGCTGCTTCGAGGCTGCGCTATATGCAGGAGCAGGTAAAGGTGGGCACTTCTGGGAAAATAGGGTCCGCTGACGATAACATAGCCTCATAGAAAACGACTTCTCGCTCGCGGTGATAGTACAAATAGGCAGCGTTATTTACACTACTACTATTACTACTACTACTATTACAAAACAACAAAAATAATAATAATAATAATAATAATAATAATAATAATAATAATAATAATAATAATAATGAAAATAATAATAATAATAATGATCATAATAATAATAATAATAATGATGATAATAATAATACTAATAATATCAATAATAATAATAATAAATTACTATTACTATCATCATTATAATTTCTGTTATCGAAGGTGAAGTCGGAGGAAAAATGACTTCGCCGGACGGCTAAGGTGAGGGGTTACGGGTCCTGGTATGAGGCTGGTCAAGTCTGGTAAGTGGCGCTCCAGCGTCAGCAGAGGCAGACGTGGAGCCACTGAAAACGACGAAGACTGAAGTAGTGAGAGTCGGTAAGCTGACACAAGGGTTCGGTAAACTGACCACAAGAATTTGGTGGGCAACCACAGGGATGGTGACTGAACACAGGGTCTACCCAAAGACGTAAACATTGAGCACAGGCTATGTACGTGATGATACATTCCCATAAGGAAGGAGATTTACCCCAGACTCTGGCATTAATCTTTTATTTCTCTATTCTCCTTTCCTCGGTATTTTAGAATTTTGTCTGTGTGTCCGTAAGTTTGTCGAGGGTTTGTGGCTGAGTATGTGTTCCTCGTTTAAACGTGACATTATGAGGCACTGCCTGGTCCGTCACTGCTTCCTATGATGGACCAAGCACTGCTTCCTATGATGGACCAGGTACTGCTTCCTATGATGGACCAAGTACTGCTTCCTATGATGGACCAAGCACTGCTTCCTATAATGGACCAAACACTGCTTCCTATGATGGACCAGACCAAGCACTGCTTCCTATGATGGACCAAGCACTGCTTCCTATGATGGACCAAGTACTGCTTCCTATGATGAACCAAGCACTGCTTCCTATGATGGACCCAGCGCTGCTTCCTACGGTGGACCACTAAGCATTGCGTCTTACGATGGACCACTAAGCACTGCTTCCAATGATGGACCAAGTACTGTTTATTATGATGATCCAAGCACTGCTTCCTCTGATGGAACCAAACACTACGTCCTACGATGGACCACTAAGCACTGCGTCGTACGATGGACCAAGCATTGCGTCGTACGATGGACCAAGCACTGCGTCTGACGTAGGCCCACAGAGCAGCTACAGATAAGCACCACGGGTCATACAATCTGAACTTTGAGAAATCGTTGTAACTTAACCTCTCATTCTCCCAACATGGCACTGACATACCTGGCGAATGGCTGGCAAACACCAGCACCAACTATCATCCCTGCTCATCTATTCCACCAAAACCTCGTAAAGGTCAGACCGTAATGAGTGCACGTGTTCAGACTTCGTCCCAAACCAAACAAATGATTCTTCACACGCAACAAAAACCGATATATAAAAACAATGAATTCTAACTGTACATCCATCACCTTCTTGGGGGGGGGGGGGGGGGGGGGAAACTGAAGGTGGACTGTGACTGTGTTAATGGCTTCGTCATGTAAATACGAAGAGCCAGGTTCGGCCGTGTGTTGGCATTCACCTAATGTAAGCTTCCAGTTCGGGTGGGTTCCTCCTCCCAGCGACGTCTTTGCCTCACACGTAACAAAGTCTGCGACGCACGTTTCTTCCCTGGAAGAGGTCGGAGGCTTCCCTTGCTTGTGGGACGTGACAACACGGCTGGCTAAGGTAGGTTCTGTCACAGAGCCTGATGCACGTCATGCCCTCACCATATCATCACACTCCACCCTGGCTCTCTCATAACCTCACCCTGAAGGCGTTCCCTCTTCATCGTCAGTATCCCGGAGGCCTGCCACTTCTGAAGGTACGGTCATCCAGCACTTTGAGCAATTGTGCGAATGATTATAGGTTACTTACAGAGAAATAAAACCAATAAGGACATCGAGCCCCAAATACGAACCTCAGTAAAGGTGAGGCATGTGAGGGTCAGGGGGTCAGGGATGGTGACACTACCAGGTGTGGTGACACAGATGTGAGGGGTCAGGGATGGTGACACTACCAGGTGTGGTGACACAGATGTGAGGGGTCAGGGATGGGGACACTACCAGGTGTGGTGACACAGATGTGAGGGGTCAGGGATGGGGACACTACCAGGTGTGGTGACACAGATGTGAGGGGTCAGGGATGGTGACACTATCAGGTGTGGTGACACAGATGTGAGGGGTCAGGGATGGGGACACTACCAGGTGTGGTGACATAGATGTGAGGGGTCAGGGATGGGGACACTACCAGGTGTGGTGACACAGATGTGAGGGGTCAGGGATGGGGACACTACCAGGTGTGGTGACACAGATGTGAGGGGTCAGGGATGGGGACACTACCAGGTGTGGTGACACAGATGTGAGGGGTCAGGGATGGGGACACTACCAGGTGTGGTGACACAGATGTGAGGGGTCAGGGATGGGGACACTACCAGGTGTGGTGACACAGATGTGAGGGGTCAGGGATGGGGACACTACCAGGTGTGGTGACACAGATGTGAGGGGTCAGGGATGGGGACACTACCAGGTGTGGTGACACAGATGTGAGGGGTCAGGGATGGGGACACTCCTACCAGGTGTGGTGACACAGATGTGAGGGGTCAGGGATGGGGACACTCCTACAAGGTGTGGTGACACAGATGTGAGGGGTCAGGGATGGGGACACTACCAGGTGTGGTGACACAGATGTGAGGGGTCAGGGATGGGGACACTCCTACCAGGTGTGGTGACACAGATGTGAGGGGTCAGGGATGGGGACACTACCAGGTGTGGTGACACAGATGTGAGGGGTCAGGGATGGGGACACTCCTACCAGGTGTGGTGACACAGATGTGAGGGGTCAGGGATGGGGACACTACCAGGTGTGGTGACACAGATGTGAGGGGTCAGGGATGGGGACACTACCAGGTGTGGTGACACAGATGTGAGGGGTCAGGGATGGGGACACTACCAGGTGTGGTGACACAGATGTGAGGGGTCAGGGATGGGGACACTACCAGGTGTGGTGACACAGATGTGAGGGGTCAGGGATGGGGACACTACTACCAGGTGTGGTGCCACATGTAAGGGGTTACTACGATACATCATAAACTACGATGTTGCTAACGCTGAAGAAAATCGCCCTCCAAACATCGTTTAGCAAACTGACTCTTAATTAGGAGACGAACTTGATCATTATCATACAGTCATTCATTCTCATCATGAGCACAGATAAGATCCAGACCCACAAAACACCATGTACCCCCCCAGCCTTGCCCTGCACTGAACCCGAACATGGGCATGAGAATAGCAGGTAAGCTCCCGAGATATGCAAGTTAAGTAAAAGGAGAGAGAAAAACAATTATGCTGACTCTTACAGAGTTACCCATGTGCGACTGGCACCATTTTCTATCTTACCCAACGCCATGGGCGCAACACAAACTCTGTCAACTGTGCAAGGCGAAAACATCACCGTGATTTATCGACACATTGAGCTGACATAGACTCGGCGTGCACTGTAAAGCTATCTTAGGATCTCTATCTACTTAGAAGTTATATTCAGCAATGAGTTACTGTCTGGCCGCTACGAACCCGGCAGCAGATAACTGGAAATGTCCATCAAGAAGGTTAGTACCACAAGTGTGGAGTAGGATGCAACACTACTGCTGGTCTCTCTAAGATGAGCCAGATGACTTACTGAACAGACTGGATTCTACAGGCAGCACATATCACACGTACAACAAACACAATAAAACACACGAAGAACAAACACGTAGTTCTTACAATTAAATTCAAAATGCTACCTGTTTTAAAATGACATACACAGGTGGCACCACCTCCCCTGACACTGCGATGGTATGAACTCCACACAAGACTATAAGGAGGTACACTTATAGGACCTCGCTCACGACGGTGGGGTCCTAAGGTACGATGCTGTGACTTCTGACCAGGCCCTTACGGATACAGAAACACGTACGCGACGAGATACACCAATCACAGTGCCAGACGACTGTGCGTAACGGCGTAGGCAGGTCACGAAGATGATAACAACCGATAATTCAGGCTGTAGTTAAAGATTATACACCGTGTGAGGGGGGGACAACAGCTTCTCAACTCTCCGTCAGTGGAACATCGACGTTCACGTTCGTCAGATATCTATACTTATCTATACTCATACACGCGACGAGTTTGGATAACCAATATAGGGATGATATCTGGTCTGGCAATACCTCAAGGACGCGAGCAAGCAACGCTGGGTCTGGGTGATGCGCCTCGTCTTCATGATGCCACGGTAATGACAATCACGTCCTCAAGAATAATGAGGAAGAGCAAAGCGATTACCATCATGAGAGCAGTGATCTGGATCAGTGAAGCTGGGATGATGGTAGCGACACAGACTGATGGATAGTTCTGATGACAGACGCACCAATCATAAAATACAGATGGCTCTCATATCAACGACTCAGGCAGCCTCTGCACGAGGGAGGGTCAGCCCACGAAGAGGAAGATAACAAAAAGGAATATATAATCTATAACCAATTCAGTCATCGTAATCTTAAGGTTACGTCCCGAAAATCAAACAAAACTGTGAGAATTACCATACAAGATGGTAGACCACGGTCAGATTACGGGAAACTAAACTCCATCACTGGCGTACCTGTGAGTAACAAGGGAACAACGTGCGATGTGAAATTCATTGGCAGGCGGCTCCCCATTTAGCCATCACAGTTGTCAAACCATCTCCCTGGTCGTCCGCACTGTATAGCGGCCGGCTCTCTGATGGACCCCGTACTGCTGGGTTCTGTACAGGAGGAACTGCCTCCGTGAGATGCAGTACTGGGGCCAAGGCACGACGACTCTTCTGAACCTCCAGGCTGAGTGGGTCACCAGCCTAGACTAATAGGTGGCTAGTGGGGGGGAAAAAAAGCTAATTTTCAGGAAGAAATAAGAGGAAGGCTCGCCTTGTGGATCTGTGGGAGGGAGCACTGGGACCCGAGTCACTTTTCAAATGGGTTAAAGGAACCAGCTGGTGTGTGGCGTAGTCCTGGGGCCGCCAATACGTAAACAAAAACCTGCCAAGGATTTGAATCACAAGTAAACGTTTCTGGGTGTTTGCTAAACTTTTAAGACAGTAGTAATAATATTCAGGATTACAATAATCTAGAATGAGACCTAAACAGGATCAAGCTTAGGTCAGATGCCAGGTTAATAAGATTCAATGAGACCAAATACAGAACGGTGAAGGCGCGACACAAGTTACTTTAAACCGAGTTTTGACTTTAATCTTAATGGGAACAAATGACTGCGAGGTGTGAGGCTGGGTAGCAGGGAAGAGTGGGTGGTAAGGACGGGACGGTGGGTGGTAAGGAAGGGACGGTGGGTGGGTGGGTGGGTGTGGCGTACAGGGAGGTGTGTAGGCCTACGTAAGTAGGTACGAAATTCTGACAGAGATACAACACCCCGGCTTGTGACCAGATTACCACATAAGGAGAGTTGCACTGAACGATATCTACGGGTAGGTCAATGACTCGGGACGCCGGCGGCGCAGAAGGCTGCAGGAGGGAGGAGTGGGAGAAGATAGAAACTTAAAACAGAAAAAAAGAAAAAGAAAATGCAGTTCAGGTATCCCGACATTTACATACGAATACAAATATCCAGTTATCCATCTCACAGCAACGTGATCCTCTCACCGACAAATTTCATAATGGAAAACCACAATAGACAAACAAGTTCTCGAGGAGCACTGAACCCAAATGAGTGTCTGCCACTTCTCAGATCGGCCGACCCAGAAATTAAGAGATGGTGCCTGAATGCACTGACTTCAAAAGGAAGAGGAAAATTATGTTGATGTGGTAAGGACTGGTGTGTGTGTGTGTGTGTTCGGCTCACTCTATAACGAAAGAAAACACACGAGAAGTCTTCTTCGGCTACGTATAATGGAACTGAAAAAATACGCCATGCAACTATGAGAGATAAAGCGACCTTAACCGTGCAGACAGAGGGGGTGAGGGTGGGCTCTACGTGAAGATGATGAGGTGGTATGTGGACGACGGAGAGGTGGAGGCCATCCACCCCAGCACCAGAGGCCTCATGACTCACTGCTGGGTGGAGGCCCTCTACTGCACACACTGCTGGCTCCTGACACACACACACACACACACACACACTACCCGGACAC
This sequence comes from Panulirus ornatus, assembly GCF_036320965.1. Lineage (NCBI taxonomy): Eukaryota > Metazoa > Arthropoda > Malacostraca > Decapoda > Palinuridae > Panulirus > Panulirus ornatus. Next base: position 15,329,457 of record NC_092271.1, on the reverse strand, counting down.
ACTCACCTCGCTACATTCCAGGCACTTGTCTAAAACTCCAGCTACTGATGTTATAAAAGACTTGCACCTCTCCTCTATCTCTTGCAACCATTTTTATATTTCATTTAAGGTCAGGTCTCGAAGAGGACTGACCGACTGGCGCCTTCGACTCCTATAAAGAGATACCAAAGCCTCAGCTTTTTTTTTTTTTCTTGTCATGAACACATGGCGCGGGGAAAACATGCGCTAATCATGACCAACTCGGGTGAAAAGTAAATACAGTACGAGGCAGAAGGAAGAAGTTAATCACAGCTCCTCCTCCTCAGGTGTCTGAAGACCTGACGCTCGAGGAGATGAAGATTATGGGAAGAAGGAAAGAAGAAGGAAGAAAGAAAGATTATATGAAAAGGGAAAGATGAAAGAGGGAAGATTACAAGAAGAGGGAAAGAAGAAAGAAGGAAGATTATAGGAAGAGGGAAAGAAAAAACAAGATTATAGGAAGAAGGAAAGAAGGAAGGAAGATTACAGGAAGAGGGAAAGATTAAAGAGGAAGATTACAAGAAGAGGGAAAGAAGAAAGAAGGAAGATTATAGGAAGAGGGAAAGAAAAAAGATTATAGGAAGAAGGAAAGAAGGAAGGAAGATTACAGGAAGAGGGAAAGAAAAAAGGAGATTATAGGAAGAAGGAAAGAAGAAGGAAGGAAGATTATAGGAAGAGGGAAAGAAAAAGGAGATTATAGGAAGAAGGAAAGAAGAAGGAAGGAAGTTTATAGGAAGAGGGAAAGAAGAAAGAAGGAAGATCATATATTTCACAGGTTTGCTGCTCCGTAAAAGCAGGCGGCAGCACCGTAACAGTCAATCCTTGGGTGGTGGTCAGTCTCCACACTGACGAAGACGAGAAGCAGAAGCCCCAGACTCGTGCCGAGAGTCGAGGCCAGGATGGCAGGGGCACAGAGGTAAGGCACCTCACGAAGGACAGGAGAGGGGGCACACTAACATCACCCCAGACCTACGTACAAACGTTCTAGCTACGCACGACTACCAATAACTGGCCGACTCCCACCTAAGACTTGTCTACCAGGATGACGAACTAAGACTGCAGCAACTTCTCCTCCCAGCAGGAGTCTAGGAACATCGTCAGTCACTCAGCTTCTAAGAAAATAAAAGAAAAAACAAAACAATTACGACGAGGGGCGATGCGCTTGATTAACATCACATAATCACTTTACTCTTCTGGATTCATCTTGCGTTCCCTCTTGGGTAAGTGTTTTCCTAAATAATCACCTGCACGTCTGGTAGTCAGGACTGCTAATTAATGTCACAGTAAAGTTTCTGTGGGTTGGATGCGTGACTACTGGTCTTTGCCTGCGCCACCCCACCCAAGTTAATAGTCTCAGCAAGCACTACCGCCCCCTCGCAGATCCTGGTCTCAGCAAGTCCTACCTCCACAATTACTGCTCACACACACCAAAAAGGAACACTACCCCACCGCAGCTACTGGGCTCAGCAAGTGTTACACCACCGCAGCTACTGGGCTCAGCAAGCGCTACCCACCGCAGCTACTTGTCTCAGCAAGTACTATCCCCCGCACGTACTGGTCTCAGCAAGCGCTACACACCGCAGCTACGGGTCTCAGCAAGTACTATCCCCCGCACGTACTGGTCTCAGCAAGCGCTACCCACCGCAGCTACGGGTCTCAGCAAGTACTATCTCCCGCAGCTACTGGTGTCAAGTCGTTATCCTATCGTCTACTGATCTCTGCAACAACAGTGCCCCCCGCCCTCACAACACGATAATCCTTTTACAAATGTATATACACAAGAAGTACGTTAACCATATGTGTCGAGAAGATGCATAAATGCAGGAGGCGAACTAACGGTTAAACGCGGGGGTAAAAACATATCCAGCCAATATAATACAAGTGCATCATTCTGCAGGAAACACTTGGTTTACATGATGTCTGTTTCTTCCCTTACGCCGCTAAGCTCTGGAACTCTTGAACTACCTCATGTCCTTGCTTAAACCTACGACCCTTCTTAAAAGGCTGGTTTTCCTCTACTCTTAAATCACTTTGGGTTATCTTTATTCTCTTTACCTTATTTCTGTATTCCTAAACAGTTTTATGCTTCATTCAAAGCCTAATTTCAATGACGACTTTCGTCCATATATATATATATATATATATATATATATATATATATTTTTTTTTATTATACTTTGTCGCTGTCTCCCGCGTTTGCGAGGTAGCGCAAGGAAACAGACGATATATGAGGATATTCCCTCAAAGGCCCAGTCCTCTATTCTTAACGCTACCTCGCTAACGCGAGAAATGGCGAATAGTATGAAAGAAAGATATATATATATATATATATATATATATATATATATATATATATATATATATATATATATATATATACGTACATATCATTTCTGAATAAGGAGAGGTTTGCGCAAAAACACTTCGAGCCCCCTTCTACCCTCAGGCGCGGTGATGAACGTGGCCATATATAGAATAAAAGTGACGGTGGTGATTCAAGCCTCAAACCCGTGTCACCTCCAAGTCTTACCCCTCCGTCTCCTCCCCCAGCACCCACGCCTCATCCCACCCTCCCACGCCCCTTCACCCCTCTGTCTCCTCCTCCAGCACTCACGCCTCACCCCACCCTCCCACGCCCCTTCACCCTTCTGTCTCCTCCTCCAGCACTCACACCTCATCCTTCAAACAACTCCTCAGACTCACGTTTCCTTCCTGTGCTGTATGTACCACTGTGGCCTGTAGGCAGGGGGTCTGGTCACGTGGTGGAGCGTCTCCCCGTCCCATGAACGTAGGATGTGTGTGAGGAAGTCCTCACCTCCCGTGACAGGTGCAGGATGGCGCCTGACCTCTCCAGCCGTCGTACAGGCGCTACCATCTCAGTGTGGTCGGAGGCAAACATGTAGCACGTCTCATATACCGTTGAAAACGGAATTTTCCCTTACATGAACATCAACCGCATCTTTGGCATGATGGAAGAAGTTCTTTACGTGCCAACAGCTTTACTGGAAAACACGATACTTTCAGTTCCAGTACAGATGTCGCTTCTAGCCTCCGTTCAGAGGTGGGTGAGAGCGCCATAACACCGCAAGAGGAGGAAAGGTCGAAGTCCATTCTCATCGAAGGGAGAGGCTTCCATCTCACGTCTCTCGCTCCCCTCAAGCCCCGACACACTAGCTGGAGAGGCTGTACCCGGTCCAGTGGTCGGGTGGAGCTCCGGTCCGGTAGGCAGGGATGCTCCCGGATCTTGGCCGCTCCTGAGTGCCGGCAGCTGCGACGTCATCATAATGGCCTTATTAACACCCGCCGCGCAGCATGCCTCGGGAGGCTCTGCCTAATATAGTATAATTCCCTCACCCTGTGTCTCCCTCCTCCCCGGCCGGGGCTCACTGGCACCCTAAAGGCATCACGATCGCATCATGTCTCCCTCCGTCGGAAGGGAGACAATTTGTTTTTGATCTGTTTCTCTTCCTCTTCTCTGCATCTGATCTGTCCCTCAAGGATGTAGTGATGATAAAGGATGCGGTGAGAATCACCTTAGACCCGTAAAAGTCACGTTAAAGGTGGGTTAAAGGTCAAAACTCTGATAAAATGAACATGCACTTGACCTGATCCATAAAGGGTAAAGTTAAATGCCTCTTCATCAACCATAATCGACCTTAGATTTGATCCATGAAGTTAGTGGTACAGAAGCTGTGTTGAAGATAAGGGTGTGGTAAAAACAGCCTTCGAGCCGACCCAGAAGCGTCAGGTCAAAGGTCAGAGGTGCTGAGGGTGCAGTGAAGATAAGACTGTAGAGAAAATGACCTTTAAACCAGACGTGTATGTAGTGAAGACTAATGTGTAGTAAAGATGGCCTTTGACCAGAAATGCACGCGAGCGCATTAAATATAAGGTGCGCAGTGAAGATGAGGGCGTGTAGAAGATGGTCTGTGAAGTGAATTCATATTTATGTAGGGTGTAGTGAAGATGACTTTGGTGATTTCTTCCTCCCTACACGATATGTCGGTGAGTGACAGAGAGGAGGAAGACGCGCTGCAATCGCTTACTGATGTTTGCGTTTCTGACTAACTTGGGTCTGGTTTATCTTAAGCAGCGGCTGGCGTCCAGGTAGGCATGCAGATAGGCGACCGAGTCCAAAACCTTCCATCGCGCCACTGGGGTATGTAACCCCTGCCTCCACACTGTATGTACACAAGGCAAACTTTTCTGAGAACTTGAAACATATATATTCCTCTCCGGTCTCTACACTTACAACGTGTGGCTCTCCCTATAACTCAGTCGTTCCCATCCACAATTCCTCACCACGGCTGTGGCCTGACACCAGGAACACTACGCGCGACAGCCACAGCTACTCACAACCACTTGTTCTTGTGCTGCTGACAACACTATAAAGCCATCCTACAGACTGTATTATTTCAAGTTCTGACCTTCTTCCTGTGAGGGTTTTATGATGTGAATATTGCTGACGCGTGACCTTGTTTACCGACAGGCCTTAACTTTGAAATGATAATACAGATATAAACAATACAATCATCCGTTTATTTAGGTATATGGCGCAAGGGCTGCGGGAGAGTCAATTACTCCACAAGGGATGGCTTCTACAGAGCACATGAGCAACGTGTGCTACCAGTGGAGTCTCGGGACATCAGGTGCGAGAGGTGAGCGATGATAGTAACAGCGTTACTAGTGGAGAAGGTGATGGCGAGGTCAGTGTGATCATTGTGATATGACCTCAGACACGACGAAGCACGACTTACCCTTGGCCTCTTCATCAGCACAGTAAGACCCTTGAACACAACTATACAACTAATACAGAAGGTGGCCTTGGTCTTTGAAAGTACCTTTAAGGGTCATGTTACAGTTCAAGCTTCCATACCCAAGGGAAGAGCGTCGCTTGTAAGGCTGATGACAACTTGAATTCCTTGAAAACATAACTGCAAACACGAATGTTTTGTTCCATCTCCTTTCATAGTTCCTCCCTCCAGTCACGTTCAGGCGTTCTTCCCTCGAAGTGGAGGTAAGCCCTTGTATATATTCCATCTACTCAATCTGTCTTCCTCATAAAAGAAGCCAAGAGAATACTTCCCACTGTGGCGGCATAGATCATACTCACCTGGAGACACTTTCTGTATCTCTCTCAGCCGCAGCACCTGCAGGGTAGAAGATCACTACGTCGACGCCTGGCCGCCAATCTGGAATGCGACACCTCAGAGCCGCTTCGTCAGTCGCGTAATCAGTGTAAACTTTACCTAAGGACGCGGCTAGTGCGGTGTTCCGAGTCTTCCAGATTTGGAACCTTACAAAGGTAGCGACTGGTGGGTCATTCTTAGTCTTCCAGACCTGGAACCTTACATAGGTAGCGACTTGTGGGTCATTCTTAGTCTTCCTGACCTGGAACCTTACAAAGGTGGCGACTTGTGGTTCATTCTTAGTCTTCCAGACCTGGAACCTTACAAAGGTAGCGACTTGTGGTTCATTCTGAGTCTTCCAGACCTGGAACCTTACTTACAGTAGCGGCTTGTAGTTAATTGTGAGCCTTCCAGACCCAGACTCTTACCCAAGGAAGAAACCTGTGGGGCTTTCAGTCTCTGTAACCTGGGACTTTCTCCATCCACGATCGCATATCCAACAAGTGGCCATAAATGGCAAGTCATAAGGTGGGTAAAACAGCAAGTGGGCATTACCTTTCTTGCACTGTTCCAGACGGCTCCAGGCGTGCCTGAGTCAGCAGGCGGGGCCACTACCAGCAGGGCTATGACATCACCATCGCTGCCCGGGGGGCCATCTGACGTAACGCAATTCTCACCAGCTCCAGAACGTAACTTACTCCCTAAACGAGGCATACCTTACAACACACACACACACACACACACACACACACACACACACACACGCGCGCGCGCGCGCACATATTACGAAATCATGAACGTCCAGGTGACGGAACACCGTGTCGAAAATGACTTACGGAAACCTAATCATAAGGGAAGAGTAATGTTATGTGGGTTATGGTAGCTATGGTGTGTGTGTGAGGTGTGGGGTGAAAGCAACAGTGGAGCAAGGGTGTAGGCCTTCGTTTTAGGACGAACCTTTGCCAGAGTGGCACTGCTAGGGCGTCGTGGCGCTCACTACGCGTCTTGCGTGATGAATTAAGGCTATCTCTCTCTCTCTCTCCTCCTCCGCCACGAACCTTACACAACACTCAACCCAAGGTTCATCAGGGATTGACCTGAACCATGTATCTATTTCTAAACGTATCTGCAGTTGCTCTACGCATGTTCTTCTATTCCCTCTGGCATTGCAGTGAATAATCTCTGCAAGTGTTGTGATGTCCTCGTCTCATATCTTCCTGTTATGGTTTCTGGTATTATTCCAGACTTGGAAATTCCACATCTTCCTCACCGAGAGACATTCATACGTAAAAAAAAAAAGATATTCTTGATAGTTTTTATCTCCTGCTATGCAGAGATCATCACGTACCCTTCTTCCCTTCCCTCTAAGGCTTCTTTCAGCCTCTTGGAACCATTCATTCGCCCCGGACTAACAAGCTTGGGCGTGAAGAGTCTCTGAATTCGACGTAACATTATTCCCATGATGAGGCCGTGACCCCACAGAGCATAAGTGTTCAGTTCATGTAAACGTTCAACATCTTCGTCATTAGCTTTCTCTCTCTCGTCGTGAAAGTTCTCCTTATCATACCGTTCATTATCTGCCTCAGAAATGCCCTCGCGTTCCTTGAATTCAAGTTACGACAACTCTACGATTCCTGACGTTTTCTTCACCTTCTATGTCTTTCCCAGCTGGGTCTTGAGGCAGGGAGACGTTCATATACTGTTACTTAATATTCTTATCATTTATCTGATTAAAATGTCTCAATTCACAAGTTCCCTTCTGTCCATCTACAGATCACATTCGAGGCTTCTGTGCCGTTTTTTTTTTTTCTGTGTCATCTTCTGACCCTGTTATCTGACTCATTCTTCCGTCCCCAGCAGAACACCTGAGGGGGATGGGTGGGTAAGGGCGGCCACGGCAGCGAGGTGGGCGGGTAGGGATGGTGGGTGCGGCGTCCAGGGCGGCGGTAGGGCTTGGTGAATCAGGAGAGGCGCTCCCATCCAGACTCACCCACCACCCGGTGCCAGCCACCCACCCCACCCACCCACCTCCTCCTCCCTTCTGATGTACGTATGTGTCATACCTCGGGTCGTGACGTCACACCTACTGTTTTACAACCACAATTCCAGGAGCCTTCGCCCGTTATCAACCCACATCACAGCCAACACTGTGCGTCGCCGGAGGTCACCACCCCACACATGAACTGTAACCACTTGGCAAGTTGTTAAATAAATAATAATAATAAAAATACAGGAACGGGACGAGGCCAAGATAAAATTCATCTTTCTTGGAACGGTTGGGCCAAAACCACAGCGTCCTGAACCACGCCATTCATTCTCGACCCTGACGTCACGCTGAGCTTCCAGCAACTTGTGGTAATGTCGAGCACGTCTGTAGAATCGTTAACACATGGCACATAACGTGACTCTGCGAGTGTGAAGTATGTCTTAAGGTCTATGGCTGGCAGGACAGCTGTGCCGTGAGCCTGCACCGAGGCAAGGTTCGCCTGACACAGTGGTACGTCAAAGCTTCTTAAAATTTATATGATTCTCTTACTTAGGAGATGGTGACACTCCGTCACCGCCTGTCGTGCCCCTACACTTCCTTAAAACACACACACACACACACACACACACACACACACACACACACACGGGGAAATGAAACACGATAAGTTCCCAAGTGCACTTTCATGTAATGATCACATCATCAGGGGAGACATAAAAAATATAATGGTCAGGGAAGAGACATAGCTAGGACGTCCTAGCTACGTCTTTTCCTTGTATATCAACTGACAGTTATATTTCTTTCTTGTATCTCTCCTGATGATGTGATCATTACACGAAAGTGCACTTGGGAACTTATCGTGTTTCATTTCCCCGTGGATTAGAAGAAATTTACTTGACCTCGCCCTCAACTGTGATCTTTTCCAATATATATATATATATATATATATATATATATATATATATATATATATATATATATATATATCGGTAAATGCCTTGCTATGCATATCACCGACTGTCTCAGCTCATATGACTAACTCACAGAGGGAGTACACAAATGGTCCCCACGTTGCATCGTCAGCAGTTACCCCACGTGTCTGCAGCTGTGGCAGTGCCCCTGTGAGCGAGGAAGACCATTATGAACAGCGAGGAAGCAGGGGTTATCACGCCGGTGGCATGTCCGCACGACTGAACCAAGCAATGACTACAGCACCACCTATCTTTTGTACACAAGCGATCCTGGGAAAGTTTGTGTCCTTATCCTTAGTCATGATACACAATACAAACACACACACACACACACACAGACACTCACACACACACACACACACACACACACACACACGAGCCTCTGTGGTGTAGTGGTTAACGTTAATGACCATGAGTCAACACGGGCCCGCCCGAAGTTGAATCCGAAATGGGTTCGCATCCTGGGCACGGAAGTCAGCCTACACCCAACCTAGGTGTTCTTTCCCACCTCCCTCGGGGCTGGTCTATAAATTGGTACCTGGCGCAGGCTGGTGTGTGTGTGTGTGTGTGTGTGTGTGTGTGTGTGTGTGTGTGTGTGTGTGTGTGTGTGTGTGTGTGTGTGCACATATGAGTAAAGACATGGTGCACATATATATGTGTGTATATATATATATATATATATATATATATATATATATATATATATATATATATATATATATATATTAAAAGGCGGTGCAAAACACACACACACACACACACACACACACACACACACACACACACACACAGACACACACAGACACACACACACACACACACACACACACACACACACGAAGCTAACCATTTACAAAAGCCAACATCCATAAGCTTAACATCCTCACCTCCGGCTCATCATGTATGCTTGCAAGTTTAATACGTCTCTAATGAATGATAAGTAGAGCCAGTGGGGCTCCACCTGCTGAATCTAATTTGGAGATAACGTGTACCAGTCTTCAGGGAAGGGATCAGAGAAGAAGTGGGATGGATGACAATATGGAGAAGGTAGACATGAGAGAGAGAGAGAGAGAGAGAGAGAGAGAGAGAGAGAGAGAGAGAGAGAGAGAGAGAGAGAGAGAGAGAGAGAGAGAGAGAGAGAGAGAGAGAGAGAGAGAGAGATATTAAGTAAAGAAAACGAGGATGGTAGAAACGCTAGTATTATTGAAAACAAAAACAGATGAATAACCAGCGTGTGGCGACACAACAGTGGCCTCTCTAGTGATGGGTGAGTTGCACTGGTTATGGGTGAGGCCCACTGGTGATGGGTGAGGCCCACTGGTTATGGGTGAGGCCCACTGGTTATGGGTGAGGCCCACTGGTGATGGGTGAGGTCCCTTGGTGGCTAGCGGCGGCAGCACCCCGCCCTCAGGGTCCAAGGCCTGCTGCTGCCTGGCTCCCACCAGAGCAGGATGGATCATATATTACAGATCACAGGACGATTCCCTCCCTCTCTTCCTCCATCTCCCTCTCTACCTCCATCTCTCCCTCTCTATTCTTTCCCTCTCTACCTCCATCTCTCCCTCAACCAAGTTCTACATTGACACTCGACCATCTAATACCTGGTTCTTCCTCAACCTAGTTCTCCTCGTGGGACTAGGAGAGAGGGACTACCTTGTACACTCCTTCACATCCACGAGCTTTAGCAGGTCCAGGCCTCGGACACTTGCCCGGTGCCTATCCTGACCTACTGGTGACGATCCCTCGCCAAGACCTACTACCCACACGACACCGTGCGTCCACTCCTCGCCGGGGCTCAGTAGGGGACGCCTTCAGCACTGTACTACTTTAGTTTCCTGCAACACTTAAGTGTACGCCACTAGAGCAGTCAGTACCTGGGGTAACCATCGTCCGCCCTTGGCGTGTCTCATGATATATTTATGGCCAGTTTACTCGTCCTATTTCAAGAAATATAAAGGCGAAGGTCAAACAAGCATCTAAATGGACTGTCTGGGATTCCAGAAGCAGCTAATAAACACTCAAGAGTAACGTGTTTCAGGTGTCTGCTGCGCATCGCACAAAGCGACCACGAAAGGCCGGGGAGGGGGACTGAAAATCCTTCCCTTCTGCTCCATAACCTACGCAGTAACAGGAGCCAAGCGAGGAGCCTTTCCTTCGTCTGTTCCTGGCACTGCTTAGGGAGGGAAACGGGAGTAGGTGGAGGGATGGACTGCAAGTTAGTTTCAGGGGTCGGAAACTATACATGCAAGAGATTGTGAGGCGTGCAACGAGGTAACAGTGGACTGCAGCCAAGCGGTATACAGGAGGCGCCGCATCGTGCTGAACCAGGGCACATAACACGCACCAGGTATGCCCGCCCGTCCCAAGGTGCGCCATCCTGCCACAAAAACCCCCGACACACCCACAACTTGGTGTCTTTCCCACCTTCACACCCGTTGCTTGCTACTATCCCTGGGACTTGACTGTGGATGCGGGCCTCTGCCACTGGTGCATTACACATGACAGCTAGAGTGAGCGCATGAGCAAATCTGGTCATTCTTCTTGTTTCTGTCAGTACTTCGCTATGCAGGATATTGCGAAGTATATGAAAAAATCGTGTATATATATATATATATATATATATATATATATATATATATATATATATATATATATATATATATATATACATATATATATATAAATACTTGTTCCAGATATCATGGCCTGGGATTTCTGTTTCTGTGATTTTCGTTTATGTTTATCCACGACTGACACCACGACCAAATCCGGGTTGGCCACATTAGCATATGTTGTCGGCTCATCACTCCCAACTTAATACTTCTGGCGTCTGCACACAACAATGAGACTTTATTCCTTGTAGTCAGTTTCTGCCCTCCTTATCTTACCTGACTCTCTGTTTCTCAAGGACTCACGGTCAAAACTGAATGAGACCCAGCGAAATCCATTAGGGTCAGGCCTTTTATCACCCTGCCCAGCCTCACAAAAGATTGTGTTTGCTCATAACGCGTTCGTCTTTTTGTTTCGTGTCTCATAAATTAAATATTTAATACCTTACGCCCAGGACAAATACAAAAACCCTCTTTCTCCTGGCTTATACAGAACGTACCAACCCCAAAAATAAAAACATGTCACACTTCCTTCAACTCTCGTTAAGTGTGTATTCTCGTCTTTCAACCCCTTCAGTATTTCTTATCCACTGTGATAACCTGTGTTGCATACTGGTAGAGAAGCCTCTTGCCGTGCCTTAAACATCTCCCGCGCTCCTTGCCTCACGCAAGCATATTTTGATGGCATTATTATATCCTTTACGAGCAATATCATTACCACAGCACTGAATGTTCTTTTCCTTAGTGTCAGGTATACCAATCTCCGAACCTGACACAACTTCACTAGCCTCACTCACCAGAGCCGCGCCCGCCAGAGTACGCTCAGAACCAATCACAATAATGCCGGACATCACCACAGTAGCAGGCGTAAACAGAGGTAATATGTGGCGAAGCCATAACCATCCACGTTGTTCACTGTGGCTGTCCTGTTCGTAGGCCCCAAGATAACCTTGGCCCGGGGCCACGTCTCCCTCCTGGAGGGTCCACCAGCCTCGCCGAGCGCCAGGTCCCCGCCTCGACGTACCTGCCCACGTCGTCAATCCCAGCGATAGTAAACGTCAGGCAGGATCGGCATTTATCATAGTTAACGGCTGCAGTGAGAGTCTCGCCTCCAGCCCCCGCCATGGTACAGTACCCTGTTCACGTTACGCCAGCGGTACCGGCGGGGGAAGGAGGACGCGCTTCGAGGCCGAGCGACCGCTAGCGACCCCAGCGACTGAGGTCGGAGCCGCAGCGCCAGGCATGACCACCACAAAGATGTGGTGGACCTTGAGAGCGTGACGGGAATGATGAGACGACATATACCACCGCGCAAAAGCCCCTCCCATGAGGCTAGCCAGCTGTGGTACTCTAGTCTAGTTCTGCATGCCAGACGGTTTGACCTGAGGACCCGGATGTCTCATAACACACTGAAACTGTTCCCCAATGCCTCTGCGTCAAGCTTAAACTTTCTGGAACGCAGGGGAACCCCTACAGCACGCTTCACGTCGCCACTCACCACGAAGCATGTGCCTGTGGCATGAATTACTTTCTTTCTTCCCGAGTCATGGCCACGAGTAAGTAAACTTTAGTCTCAAGAATTCAAAAGTCTCACTACAGCAGTTCGAGGATTCGTGAAATGACGGGCTCGAGGCCTCGGCGGGCAGCGGTTCTAGGAGTCGTGGCCAGTGGTACGAGGATTCATGATGACGTAAATCCAGGCTTTACAGGAGAGTGGTCTGAGGGGCTCATGGGGTCAGTGGATATTACCCAGTGGTCAGATTCGTTACAGCAGTTCCGTGTAACCCGTCCAACACTGGGGGATGCATGTGCAAGACAGGCAGCGGGAGCAGCGAGACAGCGAGGGTAAAAGAGGCCGCCACTGGCACCCTCAAAAGACCCGTGGCTTTTGTGTCACCTGACTATTGTAAACATTGAGATATGAGGCACGTCTGTTCTCAGGTGGTTAACAAACTATATGAGCATCCCCAAGTGTCTCACGTGGGACTCGACTTTCTACGGAGAGAGAGAGAGAGAGAGAGAGAGAGAGAGAGAGAGAGAGAGAGAGAGAGAGAGAGAGAGAGAGAGAGAGAGAGAGAGAGAGAGAGAGAGAGAAACTTACCAGAACAACAAAATTTTATTAACCATCAGCTGATCATGGATCTGTGAGGCGCCGACCCGCCCGGACATAACCCACACCACCTACTGACCCAGAACCATCACCCCGGACAGCACTCCTAACGTGAGCTGAAGGTACCTCTTCCCTGATGCATTACGGGAACCTCACTTCTTCCCTGATACAATAAAGGAACCTCACTTCTTCCCTGATGCATTACGGGAACCTCACTTCTTCCCTGATACAATAAAGGAACCTCACTTCTTCCCTGATACAATAAGGGAACCTCACTTCTTCCCTGATACAATAAAGGAACCTCACTTCTTCCCTGATAGAATAAGGGAACCACACTTCTTCCCTGATACAATATGGGAACCTCACATCTTCCCTGATGTATTAAGGGAACCTCACTTCTTCCCTGATGCATTAAGGGAACCTCACTTCTTCCCTGATGCATTGAGGGAACATCACTTCTTCCCTGATGCATTAAGGGAACCTCACTTCTTCCCTGATGCATTGAGGGAACATCACTTCTTCCCTGATGCATTAAGGGAACCTCACTTCTTCCCTGATACAATAAGGGAACCTCACTTTTTCCCTGATGCATTAAGGGAACCTCACTCCCTCCCTGATATATTCAAAAATATTCCCCTTCTGAAACACCAGGAGACTTACTCCTGCAGGCAACAGAACATCCCACACCAACACTGTACACTCGGTTTATATCTCCCTCAGGAGAACATGTAACATAATCTCACTATCACTGTCATATATTTGGCTAGGAGTCGGGTCTGGCAGTGTCCAGTCTGGAAGGGGAGCAGCTTCCTTCTGGACGAACCAGAAGCATAAACGTCCACGGCAGGTATTAGCGTTCGTGTGGTACCCGGGCTACGAGTTCTTCGCTGGTGTGGTGTGCAGTGGTTTGATGCTGCCACCAGTGTCTGCGCTGGCAGTAATGAATGCCAGGTAGACATTAACGGTTGACTGTCATCATTAGTGGCCTCATTAGGCGAAAATATAAAACGTACCAGACTTCGTATTTCTTCATGGAAGATATAAAAAAGAGAAGGAACAAGAAAGAAATAAGTGCAGGCATATATATATATATATTTATTCCTATGAGTCCAAAGGGAAAATGAAACACGATAAATTTCCAAGTGCACTTTCGTGTCATAATCACATCGTCAGGGGAGACACAAGAGAGGAATATAACGGTCAGTTGATATACAACAAAGAGACATAGCTAGGACGCAAAATTGTGATCCTTTCCAACATATATATATATATATATATATATATATATATATATATATATATATATATATATATATATATATATATATTCCTTGAATGGAGTTCAGCATGAACGAAGGCGGGATAATCCTAACTTGGAACAATAAATTCCATCAACTATCGCCGGCACCACCCATGTAAGTATTACTTTATGTCACTGGACACGTCTCAAAACAAGAGTAACACACACTCTCTCTCTCTCTCTCTCTCTCTCTCTCTCTCTCTCTCTCTCTCTCTCTCTCTCTCGGGGGGTGGGATATTTTACACCCGTGAATCTCCGATTACCGTAAAAAAAGAATGTATAAAGTCTTCCTCCCAATGTTTCTTCACTTTTCTGAAATCATATCACTGCAGTTGTCACTGCTTGTGTGGCAGTGACTGAATACTGGCTACTGTGAGAGACAATGTTGCGGTGGCTCATGACGGAGGAAAGGCAACTAGCTCATGTCGCTACAGGAGCCTCGGTGACACTTGCCAACACCCCGGTGTCGGCGGAGGTTCCCGTGCGGCGAGCGGGGCTCCCGCTACACCCATCCCAGGGATGAAGGGTGGCGTCAGACCACCTTCCCCCCACGACGTCCCTCACACCACCAACGGCTCCGAGCGTGCGCTCCCCACCGCTAACCGCGTTGACCTCGCCCCTCGCACCTACCCTACTCTCTCTCTCTCTCTCTCTCTCTCTCTCTCCCCCCCCAGCTTACGGCCGAACCCTCGACGCCTGCAGAGGGGCCTCCCGCGAGAGACTACCAAGTGTGGGCAGGGCTCACCCAGTTCTTACGTTATCACTCATCTGTGTTTCAATTACCGCATGTTTTCGTAAACAATTTTACGAGGCACTAATGGTTCCAAGTTCAAGTTTGTAGACGCCGAGGGTTTTTTAAAAGCTTGGCTATAAAAGCGACCCACAAGGAAACTGGCGAGCCGCCTGACCTTTCCCCAGAGCTGGAAAAACTCGTTTTTACGCCGTCTTAATTCTTCTTAGCTTATTTATACTCACATTATTGCGGAGGATTTCTACCCGGCCGTCTGCCATATTCTCACTCAACACTGCATGACGTCGAGATATCTAAAATCTGCTGTTCATGTTGGAGTTGTCTTGTTAAACCACACCGGGGTTAAGCTTTTTGACTGGTGCGAGAGAAACACACACACACTTCATGAAGTCCAGAAGGTTTTACTTGCCTACGCGCGCACACACACACACATACACACACACACACGAAAAGAGTTCCTGTGGTAAGTGTGGGTGAAGGACACAGCTTGTGAATGTATTACCGCTGTGGAGTCACACAGGACACATGTCGCCAGTCATGGCCTCCATCAAGCACCTCACAATGAGGCTCCTCGTTGTTCTCCACGACCGGCCGCCTCTTAACCACCAATATACTACGGGCCTCTCGAACGCTGACGTCAAACTCGATCTCTTCACCACGGCCGGCCACCAATATGCATACTACGGGGCTCTCGCACTCCGTCGCAAAACTGAGCCTTCTCCAGCCACCAAAGCCTCACTCACATCCCTCTAACAACACACAGATCACCTTAACATCCGTGTACGATTCCATCTCTGCATTTCCTCTTGCGTTTCCACTTCATTCCCTCTTACACTTTACTCTCTTACGTGATGGCTCGTTGCCCCTCAACAGTCCCCCCCCCCCCCTCTCTCTCTCTCTCTCTCTCCTATCCCATCTCACCCACCTCACAAATCCCTCATCCCCCACAGCTTGCAGTGAGTATCTGATCTTACATCAAGTCTGTTGCTCACACTCCTGACCAACTCCTGTGTCGCCTCATGTCCTCACGTCCACCTCCCTCCATCCCTCCTCCGTCAGTCAGACCGCTTGTCATCCTGGTGTCCAAACACACCTTCAAGTTCCACACAATCTCAGACCTTCGACATTTCGCATCCTCCCCGGCAACGGAGTCTTTCACACCTGCACTATTACCATAAGTGTTCCCTGCCTTAGCATGTAGATCACACAGTAATACCACAATTTCCCCCTCCTCCTCCTTCCCTAGATGACACTGCAACAGTCATACATCTCGTCCTTTCCCCATGCCAGTATTTCCACTCTCCAGTGAATCACATTTGCCCTACGTCTCTGCCGCTTATCCTAATGACATACAATTACGTATTCCATATTCGAGACCCGCGCCTCCCGCGTTCCTTGTACACCACTACTGGGTGTTGCCTCCTTTTCCCAGTCGTTAAGTCGTTACTTTTAACATTCACCCTTGACTTCCCTGCAGCTCCATGTGCTCTGAAGGCTACTGCATCAATGGCATTACACTTTTTGTTGTTCTTGTTTACTCGTTTGTTTTGTCCTGAGCGATATCAAGATATCATACCTCCTTCCTTCATTGTGCTATCTTAACATCAAAGGTTATATATATATATATATATATATATATATATATATATATATATATATATATATATATATATATATATATATATATATATTTCGTGTGTGGAGGGATAGCGACGGGAATGGATGGAGGCAGCAAGTATGGGTATGTACATGTGTATACATGTAGATGTCTGAGTATGTATATGTATGTATATGTGCGTGTGTGGGCGTTTATGTGTATACATGAGTATGTGGGTGGGTTGGGCCATTCCCCGTCTGTTTCCTTGCGCTACCTTGCTAACCCGGGAGACGGCGGTTAAAAGAAAAAAAAATATTCTATCTATCTATCTATCTATCCAGCTATATATATATATATATATATATATATATATATATATATATATATATATATATATATATATATATATATGCAGAGAGAGAGAGAGAGAGAGAGAGAGAGAGAGAGAGAGAGAGAGAGAGAGAGAGAGAGCTAAGGTCTAGCGAGCAATCTTCACTTGGTACAAGTCAGCAGAGGTAGGGAGGTGCCGGCCGGCTCATCACTGGGAGTTGGTCACTGCTGCAGCCTACACAGACAGACAGACAGACACACACACACACACACACACACACGAGCCTGCGTAGCGCAGTGGCTAGCACTGTCATCCACCCATCTGACGGGCACGGGTTACAATCCCAGACAGGAGATCTGATCTACAACCAACCCAGCAGGTCATTATCTTCCTAAGGGTTGTCTCGATGAATGAATGCCAGACGTAAAGCTGTGTTTTATATATATATATATATATATATATATATATATATATATATATATATATATATATATATATATATTCATGACATGGTATACATACGAGGTTAAGAGACGGGGCAACATTATCTTACACGCCTCTGCCCACAACACATAACCAACAGTAATAACACATACCATGGAATCCCCGGGTGGTCACACATTTGTACACACTGGCCCACGCTCGCTCGCCCGCCGCCACTCATCATCATAACCTGGCTCTGCCCCTGGGCTGCCGCTCGCTTAGTATTCATGGAAACACTACATCTGCATCTCGTGGCTCCAGACACAGCTCAAGCGATAAGCCTGACCTGCGTCAGGTGACGGGAGCCGCCGGGACCGCCCTCCTTCAAGCAACAACCACGTTATATATGCAAAGCAGTCCCACCACGGCCAAGTCCAACGATGCACTCACGACATGCGAGTCCAATCATGAATTCATGAGTCTTCCGGTTACCACCATGAGTTCATGGGTACACTCATATGACCGGCGAAACACCCAGTTCAGATATACACCGACGACACCCTCCAGTTATACATGACACCAGTTTACCAATCAAGTAGGACAAATAAACTCACGAGAACCCAGCCAGAAGCTCCTGACGAAACCACCTCACAGGAAGGATCAAGTCAAGGTCAACGCTCATGACGGCGAAGGCATATATCGCAAGCAAGAGACATACCACTAGGGTGGGTAATTCCCCCACCACGCAAGCAAGCACGGGACACCAAAGTCAAGAAGCAACACAGTTACGTAAGAACCACATCCGAAAGTACAGGTAGGACAACCTCCTGGGTTACACACACACACACACACACACACACACACGCCTCATCCTGCTGTGAACTCATTACTATTCCCTGCGCACGCTCGAGTACCACACAATTATTCCCGTGGCTTCCATTTACACACACACACACACACACACACACACACACACACACACACACACACGCAGGACAACGAAGAAGACGCCGCGCAGCACGAGACAGCAGCGGACTCTGGTGTTTCATCTGATAAGGAAAGGTTTGTGCGTACGTGCAGTACATGAAATGCAGGTATGGTGTGAACTAGGGCCTTCCCTGGCTGGCTCGGCGTTGTACCTCCATAAATGCTAGTTTGCTTAAAGACGCACAAAGGTCCAACAGAGAAGGTCCGAGGGAGAGGGTAACAAAAATGGTACTGGAACTCAGAGGGCTGAGTCACAGTGAAAGGTCAAAGAGGCATCAAATATGTCCACCATGGAAGAGAGATGAGTGTAAGGTGACTTGATCATATCCTCTAATATTCTCATGCTAGTGTGATGACGTCGACAGTCAAGTTTTTCAAAAGATGTAAAGAACAGAACCGCCAGAGGCAGTGACGTGAAAGTGAGCACGAGACGTGTTGGAAAACATGTAAGGAAGTACACTGGAGGAGAGATGAAATTTTCGTCAGGAAACTGTGAATACAAACAGCGTACAAAATCTAAAAAAAAAAAAAAAAATGACGCATGATTGACATTTTTCAAGAAACTGGGCCCCATGAGGGGTAAAGGTTTCTCCCTCCCCGTGCAGTATAAATAGGTCATCATACACACAAACACACACCAACCAGGGGCGTCTGCCTTCACCGTCGGAATGGCGTCATTCACACGTCAACAACATACACACACTCGTTCTCCTCCCTCTCCACCTGACGGGAGGCGGGATGTGTGCGCGCTTCATGCAGGTGTTGGCGCGTGTGGTGTTGGTGAGGAGGGTTAGGTGTTCGAGGCCTCCGAGTTTAGGTTGGCGGGAAGGCAGAAGTCAAGGCAGACATAGCATCCGGAGATGGATTATACTCAACTAACCAACTCTGCTCTATCCTTGAAGGTGGTGGCGTGCACCGCAAGCTGTGGGGGTGTCCAGTTCAACACAGCAAGACATGTTTGTCTTGGATAGCGAAGCAGCAAGTACCATGATTTGATTTGCGCCGGTGTCCCCGGCGAGTGATGCGCTTTCGACCCGTTTCCCTCAGAGGACCTCTACGTACGAGGAGGCAAGACTGTGCTACCCTCCTCCCGACACACCCCACCGTCATGCCTGGTGTACTCGTGGTCCACTTCCTGACCACAGAACGAGCTGGCGTCACGTGCAGACTCTACGTAGCCCAGTGTCATCCTATTCTCAGCTGATGAAGACATTGAAAGGGAAGGAAAACAAGAAGAACTGACGCCTGGAAACCCATGGTTCCCCGGGTGTATACGAAGGAAACAAATACAAGCATCAAGATTAGTGAAGTCAATTTCTTGTGGATGAATTACTGACACGAAATAAGGAAGGTGTGGATAACATGACCTCCTCTGGCTGGAGCCAGTCTATAAACTGAGAACTACCAACGTTACCAATATAACTTTTTTTTCCACATCCAACGACCATCAGTTTGACTTTAATGTTCGGGTTCTCCACTACGGTTCTGCAACAGGCACCAAGACGTGGTAGCGACGGGGCACATGGCAGCACTCGTCTCCTCTCCTCGTCTCCTCTCCTCTCCCTCGAACTGACATGACAGAGATTACAGCAAAACAAATGACATTTAATTAAACATCCCCGACTGCATATAATACTCGCCGCCCAGTATGTTTTCTTTCGAGCAAAGTAACGTGACGAGCTGCAGCCTCTCTTAACTCTCGCCCAGGACTCTGTAAGTGTTTTCCCCCGGCAGAGGTTGCCTCTTAAATTCTCTAATTATTACTATAAGGAGTTATCCGCGTGTGTTGCTGGGGGTTATGAAGCCATCAGCCGCCTGCGTCAACAGGCAGACCACAGCCCCGCCTGGCCCAAAGCGGCTCGTATATCCCTCACTCCCAGCCCTCCGCCACACACCCACGCCTGCCTCACTCACTGCCCTACTCAAAAAGCCACTGGGCAAATACCGATAAATCTAATTGAAAGCAGGATATAAACGCAGGGAAAACTAATGAAAACATACAGTAAATAGATGGCGCGCCAGTAAACATGGCAGCGAGATGTTCCCTGACGTGTCCTGTAACGCGACAAGTGGCACCATTATTGTCTGGCATACTGGCTGCTGCTGGGGGAGGCCACGCCAGGGGAGGCTGGGGGTACCCCGCAGGTGGGGATGTAAGGAGAACTTCGGTCTTGGAAGTAGGGTGGTCTTTGGTCGGTCTTGGGGTGGGGCGATACTAGGTTTTGGAGGTCGGTATGTCCTGAGTCTTGGAAGTAGGGAAGTCCTGGGTCTTGGAGGTTGGGAGGTCCTAAGTCTTGGAGGTAGGGAGGTCGTGGGTCTTGGAGGTAGAAGCGTCGTGGGTCTTGGAGGTGGGGAGGTCCTTGGTCTTGGAGCGAGGATAGGGAACCGTATTAAGGCTTGGGTCAGCGAGAGAGAAGTGGCAGGTCAAGGTTAAGGAGGCACGTGGAGAGGCATAGAGGGGTGAGGGGGAACTGGAGATGCAGCTACTGGGGAGGTTAAGATACTGGGGTGCTGGTGGGTGGTGCTGGGGAAGGCAGGGG
Organism: Panulirus ornatus; assembly: GCF_036320965.1. NCBI lineage: Eukaryota > Metazoa > Arthropoda > Malacostraca > Decapoda > Palinuridae > Panulirus > Panulirus ornatus. The sequence goes on along the minus strand of NC_092271.1, from coordinate 15,308,704 downwards.
TGTTGGGAAGGGCAGGGAGGCAGGGGTATTGGGGAAGGCAGGAAGGGAGGTGTTAAGATACTGGGGTGCTGGTGGGTGGTGCTTAGGGAGGCAGGGAGGCAGGGGTGTTGGGAAGGACAGGGAGGCAGGGGTGTTGGGGAAGGCAGTAGGTGGAAGTGTTGGGGAAGGCAAGGAGGTGGAGGTGTAGGTCAGGGGGAAGGCGGTGAGGAAATGGAGGTAATGGTGAGGGGGTGGGTATAGATGGTGTTGGTGAGATGGAGGCGGGGCGGAGATGGAAGCGTTGGTGAGAGGGAGGTGGGAGTGGAGATGAAGGTGGGGGTGTCAACGGCTGCCGGATATATTCGCCTGGGAAATACCATCGTGAGCGGCCTGGGAAGCGGAGCTGTCACAGGAAAGTGTTTGTTCACCAGAACTGTACTTAATGTTTATCTGAACTTGCTTTCTGTGCTTCAAAGAAGTTAAGTAGTTCTGTTCTAATTGCAGTTTTGAGGGTTTCTAATTGACAAATCGAACGTTGTTTTCAACATCACCTTTACTAAATGCAAGTTGGGCTAAAGCATCAGCTTTGTCATGCTCACGGAGGCCTATATCAGAGAGAATCCATAACAATTTGATTTGAATCCCTTGAGCAATGATGTCTGAGTATTTGTGTCAGGCTTGAAAGACCAGCATGTTACATTTTGATCTCAGGGTGTTAAGGGCTGTAGCGGCCTGATGTGTGGCGTAGAGTGAGGGGAAGAGGGACAGTCTGTTGCAGGAGTCGACCATTCACACAGCAATTATGCAACGGGTGGGGTGCACTGGTGAGACCAGTACCATGATTGGGTGCACGGGCCATAATCTGGTGGGAGTCTGCCGGTACTCGTGTGGGTGGCGAGAGTCGGAGTTCAAGGAGTGGGCGAGCAAGGGGGGAGGAAAGGCGAGGTGGAGGGATGGCGAGGAAGCAACCTGTAATCCCTTTGCGCTACTGCTCACAGGACGATCATGGGGTGCACAATTAATTTGCCGGGGGTTATCGGCACAAATCAAATCCATCACCAGTTCCCACCCTCCTCCCCCATCAGGATCACCAGTGCCCCTCGACGTTGGTGAGACGCCTAGCCTGGATCACCATCCGGGCCTGTGGGAAGATTTAACAGCTGGACAGTGCCGGACGAAAGAGCCCTCCAGCCAGGCCTGCTATACAGTACTGTGCCACCATGACGCGCCTCGTACTGAAGGCCCCAGCTACAACCTAAGTCATACACGCCCTCACACATCAGGCCCTACGAGACTCACTCACCAGACCCATTCCACGCTCACGCCCACCTAGCAAGCCCCACCTCCATCCACGCCCTGACGCAGACCCAACCCACGCCCACGCCAGCCCACCAAGTCCCACTTACACCCATGCCCTAACATCACACCCAACCCACCCAAGTCCCACCTTCACCCACGCCCACACACTAGACCACTGGCTATAAACGAGTAATAAAACGAGTTGGCATCAGATCCAGACCGTAAATAATACTCATCAAAATACAGAGAAAACACATTCCGACATTTAAGGTGCTGTAGATAATTCTGGCCACACCTGAATCAAACCCCCCATCCGCCCCCCCTCACTCCTACAAGGTCAGAAAAGCATCGGAGGTCAACTACCAGTCACAAGTATACCCACTCCGTCAACCAGGGTATATCTGCCCACGGTCAACACATCAACTGTATGTCAATCTGATGCAAGTCAGTTGGTCCTTTCGTCAAGCATCCATCTCAGGTCGTCCTGCCAGGATGCACCTCATCACAGGTCAACATCCAACCCTATATTACCCACTTTAGGTCAACCATCCAAACATGGTGGACCCACGGCCCTACAGGTCAATCCGTCGCTGTATGTCAAAGCAAGTGAGGTCGATACAAGTCATCCCACAACAGGTCAGCTCTTCGTGGGTCGACCCACAAGAGGTTAGTTCTCCACAAGTCAATCCAGTACTGCAGGTCGACCCACAACAGGTCAGGTGTCGGCAGGTCGACCCACAACAGGTCAGCTGTCAGCAGGTCGACCCACAACAGATCAGCTGTCGGCAGGTCGACCCACAACAGGTCAGCTGTCAGCAGGTCGACCCACAACAGGTCAGCTGTCGGGCAGGTCGACCCACAACAGATCAGCTGTCAGCAGGTCGACCCACAACAGGTCAGCTGTCAGCAGCTCGACCAACAACAGATCAGCTGTCGGGCAGGTCGACCCACAACAGGTCAGCTGTCGGCAGGTCGACCCACAACAGGTCAGCTGTCGGGCAGGTCGACCCACAACAGGTCAACTGTCGGCAGGTCGACCCACAACAGGTCAGCTGTCGGGCAGGTCGACCCACAACAGGTCAACTGTCGGCAGGTCGACCCACAACAGGTCAACTGTCAGCAGGTCGACCGACAACAGGTCAGCTGTCGGGCAGGTCGACCCAAAACAGGTCAGCTCTCACTTGGCTTCTTTCATTCCACAGTTAAAACTGGCCGGAGTGATGGTCGGTTCTAGCAAGCTTCCTACTTCAACTACAGTTGTATTTGGTGGTGTTGGTGGTGGTGGTGGTGGTGGTGGTGGTGGGTGGAGAGGGAGGGAGGGAGGACAGGTGCGTGGTGGAGTACGGTACGCCAGGTTGTAAGAGCCACATTGGGACAAGCGTCATATATCATGGTGGCCGGCGTCCGCCCGGCACCTGCTGACGTTTATTGCTTAGTGATGGTGAGGCCGGCCACCACCAACACCAACACTACCACCACCATCATCACCATTACCATCATCAACACCACCATCACCACCAACACCACCATCACCATCATCAACGCCATCACCAACGCCACCACCACCATCACCAACGCCACCACCACCAACACCACCATCACCACCATCACCACCACCACCAACACCACCACCACCATCACCAACGCCAGCACCATCACCACCACCAACACCACCACCACCACAAGCACCATCATCAAAAACACCGTCACCACCACCATCACCACCATCACCACCAACACCACCAACACCACTGCCTACATACAACCTGCACCTGAGTGGGTACACACAGTGGGGGAGAGAGAGAGAGAGAGAGAGAGAGAGAGAGAGAGAGAGAGAGAGAGAGAGAGAGAGAGAGAGAGAGAGAGAGAGAGAGAGAGAGTTTCTAACGTGCATGTCTAAATTCATTTGATCAGTTACGACAAAAAAGTTATAATCAAACAGAAAATACCCGTAAATATCTGTTATAAAGAACCATACGTGTGTTGCGTAAAGAACCATACGTGTGTTGCGTAGAGAACCATACGTGTGTTGCGTAGAGAACCATACGTGTGTTGCGTAAAGAACCATACGTGTGTTGCGTAAAGAACCATACGCGTCTTGCGTAAAGAACCATAAGTGTGTTGCATAAAGAACCATACGCGTCTTGCGTAAAGAACCATACGTGTGTTGCGTAGAGAACCATACGTGTGTTGCGTAAAGAACCATACGTGTGTTGCGTAGAGAACCATATGTGAGGTGCGTAAAGAACCTTACGTGTGTTGCGTAGAGAACCCTACGTGTGTTGCGTAGAGAACCCTACGTGTGTTGCGTAGAGAACCATACGTGTGTTGTGACGACCAGCAAAGTGGACACATTTCAGTTGTCTTGTTCAGCGGCAGGAGGCAGGTCTTGGCCGAGGTGCAGAGGCGCCACGTCCGCCCGCCTCTCGCCTCCACAGGTAACACGAGCACTCTGCACCGCCGCTCACACGTCATATGAGCCTGGGAGGCAACGACAGAGTTGCCCAGGATACCGGCACAAATCAAGTCGATCACCTCCTGGTGACCCCAGCACAGGACGGGCCGTCGCATGTCACCTCCTCTCTCTCTCTCTCTCTCTCTCTCTCTCTCTCTCTCTCTCTCTCTCTCTCTCTCTCTCTCTGACACACACACACACACACACAAACACACGAATAACTTCTGAAGTTACACTGGGTCTTCCGAGGTAAAATTGCCTTAGGATGCAATGCACGCGACTGATGACTACAATACACATCTACGTTCGCCGAGCTGACCTACGAATCTCACTAGCGTTAGTGACGGGATAACAACGAACACAAGACCGTTAGTGACGGGATAACAACGAACACAAGACCGTTTGTGACGGGATAACAACGAACACAAGACGCGTTAGTGACGGGATAACAACGAACACAAGACGCGTTAGTGACGGGATAACAACGAACACAAGACGCGTTAGGAGTACAGGTAAAAACCTCTGCGAATCTCCATTTAGCGAGGATTCCTTTGAGCTTATAACGTCTTCCTCTGGGCTCAGCGCTGACTTAATCCTTTCCGAGGCCTCCAGTTACTCCCTCTATAGTGGGGGTTGTCTGTCGGTCACGCTACCATATATACCGTCTATGATCCAGCTTAGTGTGAGCCACAGTGATATACATAACCGTCCCCACACTGCTTCTAGATGCACTCGTTCCTCCATGACACACTCTATACAAGGTGATAAGAAGCTCAGTTAACAACACTGACAGAGGACCGGAGATTTTACGAATTACTCTGAAGGCGCGGCAGACGCTGCAGGGATCTGGTGTGGCGCTGTGTGTGTGTGTGTGTGTGTGCGGCACATGTACACGAGGGACAGCGCAAGCCGACCGTGCCTGGGACTCCGACGGCACTGGTTGACGAGGACATTGCCTTCACCCAACCCTAGTCGTCTGCTCTTCGCTTGCGTATTCCTTTTGGTCAGTATGACCAATGATGAGTTACCTGACAACGTGCTGGTGATAATCTAAAATGATAACTGCGGTAAACAACATAATTAATGCAAACTCAGGTGTGTATAAAAAAAAATGACCACGATTACCATGATTATGATAAATCATTATCATCATTACCTGGTCTAGGATGACACCTCTCATTTACGTAAATCTTACTGTCATTCTACCTCCCTTATGTCTCCTTTCCTTCGCTTCCCCACTTCATTCGCCTGGCCACTACCCCTGCACATGTGCAACCAACGCACAACCAAGACGTCGGTTTACGTCTAAGAACATCTAAGATTCCATCTCATGAAGTCAGTCAACGTGAGACTCCATCACTCTCGATCTATATAGATTACAAGTTTAGGACACCATAACTGTCCTCCGGCAGATAACCTCGTCAGAGACCATCAGGTCTTCTGTTACCTGGCTTCCCCAACACCCGAGGAGGACGGCACAGCACCAAGAAAGGAGTGTACGATCATTTCGACAAGATAAAGCTAATGGATCAGGCTGGTCCTGGACAACACCGCAAAACCCTCTCGATTCTCACCGACTGTCCAAAAATTTCAAAGAAAAAATAAAAATAAAATATCTATATATACCACCTCGAGTTCACCTTATATCATAATACACTTATCTTCAAACCTTAGAGAAACTGCCACGTTATGTAAACAATTGATTTAAGTTTATTTACAATCAAAGAATAAAAGAAAACGGTTGGGGTTGGCGGGTTAGTTTCGGACATTCATTCTTAAAACCAACATTTTCTCTTTTCCTTGATCATAACACGAATGATTTCCGTGCAGAGGTCATCACACCAAGAAGGCATAACCACGTTCCCAGCTCCTTCCATATTAGCAGGAGACCATCCTACCGTCCAGCCATAGCGAGCACCATCGGCCTCCATAATTACTATCATTAAACTCTCGGGCCAGTAAAAGTCACAACACCTCTATTAAAGTCGTAAATCTCCGGTATTGGGCCGCCTGCCTCGCCTTACCCAAAAGTCGCTTCTTTCTTCGTTAATGATACAAGGCTTCAGAGCCCCAGCTGCTGCTGGTTCCTCCTTGCTGCTACGTTCAAGTCGGATCTTATATCATTTTCTAAATAACCAAGACACCCGTAAAATCTCAGGGGTGCGTTTTTTACGACAGGACAAATATTTGGCGGAATGATATCTCTGACCACCATCATCTCCATTACGTCTTTCCTTTGCACGTAAAACCCGTGTCTTCTTCCATGGTATCTCACTGCGTTCCAGCAGTTCACAGGCCAATTATTCTCACTTATCAACATCATGGCTTAAAGAATGTTAAGGCCCGTCCGTCGGTGAAATTCAAACGCACAGAGAGAAAAGACGGAGTTAGAATCCGCCTGGAATCCATTGAAATTTCCTGGAACTGGAAGCGAGGGCTGTGCGACATTATCTTTAGATGTGGAGGGGTACGGCTCCAGACAACAGTGGAGGAGCACTGCTCCTGACAACACTGGAGGAGGAGGACTGCTCCAGACAAGACCGGAGGAGGATTATTCCAACAAGTTAATATTCCAGTGTTCGAGGAAGCACCAGGAGGCGACCACTTGCTTCACCAAGGGGGAGTGGCAGAGGCAGTGGTTTGGAAGACGGGTTGTCGACGAGTGGAACGGATTACTGCTTTATATCACTAGCGCAAACACACACTGGGCACCATTAAATATCGACTGGATAGGAACACGAGTGAACATGGATCGGTATGATTAGAAACTGCCTTGTATGGACCTCTCTTACGTATGCTCTTACGCAACATTTTAGAATTCTTCGGTGAGGGTCCGTAAGATAGTCGCCATGTCCCCGGGTGCGCCATGGGTGTGAGGTCCTGTGGAACAACTCAAGGGGCGTGAGGCAACCTACTCCTTCGGAGAGACACACCCACAGATCACTGACGAGACCGTAGTGTCACCTCCCCTTGCCCTGTATCACATCTTTCTGCATCAAAGTGGTCTCCGGGCATACAATGAATTTGCAACCAGACACAGACAGACACAGACACACACACACACCTCGACTGGAAAACACGTACATACACACTCATACAAAACTGCACATATAATTACGTATAATTCTACTCTCATCTTTACCGGCGCGTGGCCAAGGAAAACATGCGAATCTTTAACATCATATCATTACCAGCACTTGACGAATATAATTAGCATCCACACCCAGCAAGTTATCAGCTTAAGGCTTCAACTTTGAAAGACCAGCACCACCCAGCGTATGGGTTCCACTTGCAAACATTATCAGCACTTGACTCATGAGTATGATAAGTCGAGTGCCTCTTCTCAGTGAACCTAAAATAATGTCAGTATATGTATAAATTATGGGGTAAATGACCCCCTCGAGGGAAACCTACCCAGCTGTTAAACTTAATTCTCACCACAGATGTCTGCTAACAGTGCAGGTTGGGGAAATGCAACGGGGTAGGAGTAACCTTAACATACACAGAACATGACACCGCCTAGCAACGCTCTAAACCACAGGAGAATATATTATGGTAATGACGACATATGAAATAAGTACTGCTCGCGTGTGTGTAACCTGACAGCACTTGGAGCGATGTGTACATTATTTAGTAAGGTAACTGCTGTTTATGTTTGCATGAGAGCCTCTCTCGAGCTGAAAAGTGCTGGGAAGGTCTTTGCTTCCACACCAATGTCCGTGTGAAGCACGCGAGGCTCCCTGGGAGAATATTGTTTAAAATCCGTTTTTTTTTTTAAGCCTCGCTAAAACTCGCCATCAAGAGGATATCCAAGATCTAACCGCTACTGTAGCCTGGTTATGATTATCTACCTATTTCCTTCCCTCCAGCTCTGTGGTGAGCAAACCTCACACATGATACCAATGACAAGAAAACTGTCACGGTAATTCATGTCTTCACGACCTGAGTCTGACGGAGACTGAGTGTGACTGCGGTCGTGATCGTACGCCAGGACTGACAGAGCTGTGTGGGCTCCACCATCGCCACAACTGAAGGTGTTACAGGCAGTAGGTGTCCACCGTCAGAAGCTACGGGTCACTGCATCTCATGACTTGTATGCATGATCATGGTGACGTGTCGGTCTGACGCAAGGTCCTGCACAGCAGTTGGTGAGGCTACACGGACGTTCTGGCTGGCGAACGTACACAAACGTGCAAAAGCTGCCCATCACTTCGTGGTTTCTACACTGAGGAAATATGTGAACACACTTCAGCGGATCGAGGATCGTGTGCCGTCTGTCTAGCGCAAAGGACAGCAAGATTCATCTGACTGTGCTCAATCGGCTGCTCGCACAACTACATCTCTTCACGTTAATTCGAAACTTCAAATCTCCCCGGAGTTAGGCCAAGCTCACACCAAAGCTGGGAAATCAGTTACCCTCCACGACCATCACAGACTTCGAGGAGACAGAGAGCGAGAGAAACCGAGACACTGAACTTCCTCGCACATTACCAGTCTTCCGCCGAGACGTCGCTCCTCTACCTACTTAACAGAGACCATAAGGTAAACTCAGCCGCCCAGGACTCCTTCCTGTCTGGGTAGCCGTCAAGCACTCTGGGGCCTGATGCCAACTGCTCCAAGATCTTACGTCGCCAGCAGCAGACCACTTACTTCACCTTCCTCTTCACGTCTACTGGTCTCCCAGAATAGACATTTGCCCGGGAGGGACTTACATATCCTCCGTTACAGAACATCTACAGAGGTGACCACGCCCGAGACACTCTCGCCCAGAAGCTGCGGCCAGTTTGTGGCGGGCGTGTGTCGGTCCCTGCAGATTTGGGAGAGCGCGCGCCTTCAGCTTAACCCAGTATCATCGTCCGCAGCCCATGATGGAAGCACCCGGGGCCCTCGCCGTGTCGGGCCTCCCAGCAACGTGGTCATTATCAAACCATATGTCTGAACGAATTTATGAGCGATAAGTCAGTCGAGGATGAGATGTACGCTAATTGTTAGGGAGGCGCATTATGGAAGAGGTTGTGACAGATGAAGACACATGGAGAGGCGTGGTGAAGGACACAGAAAGACGCAAGATGAAGAGAGGTGGATGCGGGCAAGAGTTCAGTATATAACATATGGAACAATAGGAAAGCAATGGCACCTCATCACCGACACAAAGTGGCGTCATTAGCAACACATCAGAGGGGTGACTGAAGAGTCGTCTTGTGCCTCTCTGCTGGGGGTCAGGACCCTGGCGCGCGGCACCACAGGAGATACCAGTGTGTCTAGTCTTTTGTAGTTCAACTGGACCCACTTGAGGAAGACGGTACGATCACTGAGTACCATGACACGACCCTTGAGTACGATTCACCTGGCCTTTGACCTGACCCACAGGTACACTCTATGGCTCAGGATGAGTTCTTTGGGGTCTGTAGCTTAATCCAAGATTTCCCGAGGAATGAACAGTAACCATAAAATTTTCAGCCTCATGCGTGTGGACACACTCTCATATTAATAACGTTAGCGCTTCATCAATCCAAGTAATAATGAAGGAACTTCGTTTAATAATGACGGGAGACAAAATAATGATTAAAACTTTGTTTAATAATGATGCGAAAGACAAAATAATGATTAAAACTTTGTTTAATAATGATGCGAAAGACAAAATAATGATTAAAACTTTGTTTGATAATGACGGGAGACAAAATAATGATTAAAACTGTTTAATAATGATGGGAAAGACAAAATGATGATTAAAACTTTGTTTAATAATGATGGGAAAGGCAAAATGATGATTAAAATTTTGCTTAATAAAGACGGGAAAGACAAAATAATGATTAAAACTTTGTTTAATAATGACGGAAAAGACAAAATGATGATTAAAATTTTGCTTAATCAAGACGGGAAAGACAAAACAATGATTAAAACTTTGTTTAATGATGACAGGAGACAAAACAAAGATTAAAACTTTGTTTAATAATTATAGGAAAGACAAAATGATGATTAAAACTTTATCTAATAATGACGGGAAAGACAAACTAATGATTAAAAACTTTGCTTAATAATGACGGGAAAGACAAACTAATGATTAAAAACTTTGCTTAATAATGACGGGAAAGACTATAAACAGATCAGTCCAATTCGTTCGCCCTTGTCAAAAGCAAGCAGCATGAACAATATCACACCATCAACAACGACGCAATTTACAGTGACATGTGATATTATTAAAAGTTAAATGATGAAGCCGGGCTGAAGGTGAGCCAGGCACAGACCCATCACACAAACACCCACCTCTCCACACCCAAGTCTGAGTAACCTTGTGATCTTAACCATCTGGGCAGACCAACAGTTTCCTTGATAAAAGGTTAATAAATGAAGGTCTCAATAACTGGTTTATACAACTTTTCTCCTCCACAAGTCAGGAACGTTTGAATAACAGTGGGGAAGTTTTGTGGGGCCTGGATGTGGAAAGGGAGCTGTGGTTTCGGTGCATTACACATGACAGCTAAAGACTGAGTGTGAACGAATGTGGCCTTTTTGTCTTTTCCTAGCACGCGCGGTGTGTGTGTGTGTGTGTGTGTGTGTGTGTGTGTGTGTGTGTGTGTGTGTGTGTGTGTGTGTGTGTGTGTGTGGCGACGACAATGGATGGAGGCAGCAGGTATGAATATGTACATGTATATATACGTATATGTATGTATACGTTGAAATGCATAGGTATGCATATGTGAGTGTGTGGGCGTTTATGTATATGCACGTGTATGTGGGTGGTTTGGGCCATTCTTTCGTCTGTTTCCTTGCGCTACTTCGCTAACGCGGAGTATAAGCAATCATACATGAACAAGTAATGTTTCCCAGACATGATGAATGTTCACAATACAAGGTACTTGGGAAGCTCTGATCTCTACAGAATGTTAGAAATTGTCAATTCGAAACTTTACCATCAACAATTATGTCAGGTATGTGAAAAAAACTTATCCCATGTAGGCTGCAATATGTCCAAGCGATGGAAAAACAAAAATGAACTTAATTAGAATTTCCATCAATAGAAAGTTAAAAAAAAAAAATACACACAGTGTGGGGCATATTATGTGACAAATTTCATGAACACAAGCTGAAATATGAGCGAGATATGGCGAGGGGAAACACAGAATTATATTTTTGTTGAAATGGTTTAACTCGTAAATCTATCTCATCCTATGCACTTTATGGGGTAAGTGGAACCCCTAAAAAGGGGTAGAAACGGCTTAATTCGCAAACTTGTTATGTACTGTATGGAGCTTGTGGAAAGAAGATTCGTATGCACTACTTCATCTCAAGGACTTGAAACTAAGTAACACTTAGGCCAAAATACAACACAAGGCAGGAAGGGATGGAGTGCACAGCGAAGCCCTGAGAGGAGAAAAATAATGTATATGAGAGTATGAAGAAACATCAAAATTTGGACGAAAGAGATGGAAGACAGGAAACATGGTGGAGGGAATGCACGCAAGACACAGCAATAACGTATGGCAGGGAAGTGTGAAGGACGCTAATACTTCATGAAGGTGAGTTATGTGCGGACGGAGGCGTGGAGGTGACAGTAACATATGGAGGGAGGAACTGGTTAAGGAGTACACAGTATATCAATGAGGAGGAGGAGGAGGAGGTGGAGAGGGGTTCTGGTGAGACCAACACCCGGAGGAACCACATCGTTGTGGCGTAGCTCAAGGGGAGGCAAGTCAGTCAATCCATGGGTCGAAGAGGACGCGAAAATATGAAATCCGCGAAAACGAATAAAGTGGACGTTGCACGAAAGACTGCGCGGGAGGAGTGTAAAAAAAACACGACGAAGAAATTGAGAAAAACCGAAACTACGTAAGAAAATAAGACCATTACACAAGTTGTAGGAGGCCACATAAGGTAATGCAAGGCATGCAGGCACATCTCAAGGTGAAACGCAGAGGCCCGCCGCAGACGGTTTGACCGGCGGAGCGTGACGGGGCATCGATACCAACTACCCGCACCGTCAGCGCTTATGTTCCCGCTCACCACGACGCCCCGCCACTAACAAGCCCTTGTTACCAGCGTAGTGTGGGGATCCTGGGCCAGCCACCGCTGTGATACAAGCCATTAGAACGGCCCTCCATGACTGTAATCATAATAAACCACACAAGACTAAAGACAAGTGATGGGGAGGGCCTGGTTTATGAGCTGGCGTAGGAGGGAGAAGCCTTGGTTGACGGTAATGATATACGAGATATGGACGATGTAAGATCCTGCGTGTACAGGACGGGCCTGGGGTAGTCTGCTATCAGCACGGAGGGAGGAACAACCAGGTGGTTATACAATGGAGCAGAAGCATCGACAATACTACGGCATAAATCTCGGGGTCACGGGTCAGTGTGAGGAGGGGGAGGTGGGACCATATGTACAAACGGGGAGCGGCGCGCAGGGGGGGAGCCGTGAGTGATAGGGAGGGCTGCTGGGGAGGGCACGAAAAAAGCCAGTGGCCTCTATGGCTGGAGCGGAGGTGCGGCCTCCCTACCGGGCTCGTGGATCGTAACCCTATCATCGACGCTGCTCAAGAGGTGCACGTAAACAGTGGCAAGCCTTCGTGCTGTACATCTCACGCCGTTGCGAGCATCACCGTCGGCCAGTGCCATTCTCCGACTACTGGTGGAGGGTGAGGTGAGGGTAAAGCCACGGACGAGGGAGGACCTACTCACCAACTCGCTGGTGCTGCTATGGACCCAGACACGTACACGCCACTGGGGTAAACTACCTGGAACATCTCTGCATCTAAAATTACATGCTTGCGATTATGGCAGACAGCGTGCTGAATCAACGAACCAGTGCTGGCTGTACAGGTTTAAAATGCTTATCAGAAACACTCGGTGTGACATGAGGACGAGCCTGGGTTTGTGACGTTGAGCATAACCACCTGCAACAAGATGGGGGAAAAGATGCGCGCCGTACTGGAGACCCAACAGATAAAGCCACAAAACAACACAACACAAAGAACAGAGACGATGACCCGGACGTAAAACCTGTATGGAATTTATCCTCTCCGGCTCCCCCAAGACCGCTGCGCCACGGGAAGGTAAGACCCATCTAAGGTGTCCAGGGGGTAAAACAAATGAAGGGAGAGAGGAAACTAGAAAATCAGACGTCAAGACACTCCAAGCAAAGAACATAAATGTCCACCATGCTGGAAGATGAACATGCAAGGAACAATATCACCATGCACACACAGGAAGCGAGGGAGGCACTCGCTTCGCAATATAATCAGACAGGCAGCGAGGGCACCGCTGCAGGCGGCCAAGTGATCAAAACAAAAGGCAAACGCGTCTTGCATAAAGGTCATAACAGGTGCACCGTAATCGTCATCCAGGAAGCTCAGTCATCAGGGACGTAACATCACATGCAAGGTCATCATGCAGGGAACGAAGGCACCGTAAAATCGCCAAGGCGCAGTTCACTGAAGACTCAGGTCACAGGTCACAGGCAATTAGTACGGTTAACAAGCATAGTTCATGTTAGGTCACATACGACTCCGGAGGGCAGTAAACAGCGGTCAGGGCAGGTTACGGGTCAAAGACGACTATGGATATCAAGAAACAGTGGTCAGGGCAGATGGCAGGTCACAGACGACTATGGAGGTCAACAAACAGTGGTCAGGGCAGGTGATGCCAGGTCACAGACGACCTTATGTCAAGAAAGGCAACTGGTTCAACCTACCTACGGAGGGAGCAGAAGATGAGTGGGAGGGACGAGAAGTGTGGTTAGCGTGCACGGGAATGAGGGAGGCGGTGGCGGCTGTAGCTTCATATAATGGGGAAGTTACGGTGCGTATCTCTGGCGTGAGTTTGGCATGACGAGACGTAAATTGCCGACTTGTGGCACATCAGAATAGATAAGAAAAACATCGAGCAGGTTAAGAGATGCAAGTCTTGTTCATACGTCCCGCTGTCTTTGTTCAAGGCTACCGAAGGACTTGCTCTGAGACGCATCCCTCCTCCTCTGGTGCCTCACTCTACGGATACACAAGACTCCAGGGAGCGGCACACGGCTTATTACGACGGCATCACGCACTCCAACGCACACCAACTAAACGTGAACTCACCACCCACCAGCTTATTAACATAATTAGGTAAGCACGTCTGCATAATAACCAGGGGGTCAGAGGGCTGACCACCTAAACGTGAACTCGCTACCAACACAAACTTAACATAATCGCGTTGAGCGGGGACTAGCCAAGCGTCAGCCAGGCATGTACTGAACCTGTGTGGGGCACATTCAATGACAGGGTCGATCAAGGTCATGAGGTGGGATGAGTGTTCCTAAAAACCGTCGTTCTTGTAGGCAATGAGCGTCCTCCGGGCACCTGGTGGCGCCTGACACATGGCTACCTTAGTTATCTCTTGGCTCATTAGTCATGTAACTGCTTTTCTCCTCCCTCGACGCTATGGTGTCTGTATCTAATCTTTTCGCTGTTGGTCTGTTGCTGTCTGCATCCCTCTGTATAACTGGCCGGCAGCAGTGCCCCTTGCTAGTGTACACAGGGAGGCCCATACTGAGCCACAAAGCCAGCGAGGGTAGGGAAATTCAGTGCCGGGACGCGTCCCTGCCTGGCAGGTGTGAAGGCCGCTCAACTCACAGCACAAAGCTGGAGCACACCAGTGGAGGGGAAAATAAGCCACGAAGTATTAACTGTCTCCTTCCACTGAGGCTGACATCCATTACAATTCTCTCGTCGCCCAACATACGTAAAGTCTTCCTCCGAAATAGTGACCACTGGACAACCACCAGTGAGTGTGTCGTGCCTTCATTACCTGATTGACTGATTGGTGCCGGTGTCCCCCGGCCGGCCAATTCATTGTGCACCACATGCTCATCCTGTGAGAGGTAGCGCAAAAGGATTACAGGGGTCACAAAGGGTCTCACTCAGACCCCAGTGGGTTGATATTACCTGAAGGACGTGACAACCTACACTACTGGCAAAAGGGAAGGACTGAGCACAGAAGCAATGGATACAATCATGTCTCTATGTCCAATCTCGTCGAAAAACTTATTCCAAAGGAGTCCAACCTTTCCCTGCCACTGACTGTAAAGTAGTCGTGAAGCCGCAGGTAGAAGAGGTCCCAGGGGATTCTATAGTACCGCTATATCGAGACTATTCCACAGATGATCATATAGTTTTGAGGAAGAGCATGTAACGACACATTGGCAATACATCATAACATGAGTGACACCTTAATAATGGCGTTACATGACAGAAGTAAACCAACTAACACACACACACACACACACACGCACACAACTACTACCACACTCCCCCCTACATACCCTCTGACCACCGCCACCACAAGGACGTGATGAAGGAAGCGCCCCTGGCCTTCGCCCATTACTCTCCCTAAAATGCTCTGTCTATGTATACGTAGACAACACATATTCTAAAACCAAACCTACACCGCCGCTCCGTGTGGCTGGCCGCCATGTGAGAGGGGGAAACAGTTGACCCTGAGGCAGGGTCGGCAGGGTCGTGCCTGGACACACACACACCCACACACACAGCCGCCCCTACAGGAGTGGTGTAGCACCCCAGGTCACTCCTATGAACAGAGAAGGTCACCGAGTCACCGAGGGGGATCAAGATGTTCTTGCATGACGACTGAATCAGGGATCATGACACCCAGGTGTCTCTTACAACGGCAGTCACGAAGTCAGCACCACATGCGACACTTACACTAATGATCATACAGGGCAGCCTGTAGACACATGTACCATGATACAGGGCAGCCTGTAGACACATATACCATGATACAGGGCAGCCTGTAGACTCATATACCATGATACAGGGCAGCCTGTAGACACATATACCATGATACAGGGCAGCCTGTAGACACATGTACCATGATACAGGGCAGCCTGTAGACACATGTACCATGATACAGGGCAGCCTGTAGACACATATACCATGATACAGGGCAGCCTGTAGACACATATACCATGATACAGGGCAGCCTGTAGACACATGTACCATGATACAGGGCAACCTGTAGACACATATACCATGATACAGGGCAGCCTGTAGACACATATACCATGATACAGGGCAGCATATAGACTCATATACCATGATATAGGGCAGCCTGTAGACACATATACCATGATACAGGGCAGCCTGTAGACACATATACCATGATACAGGGCAGCCTGTAGACACATATACCATGATACAGGGCAGCCTGTAGACACATATACCATGATACAGGGCAGCCTGTAGACACATATACCATGATACAGGGCAGCCTGTAGACACATATACCATGATACAGGGCAGCCTGTAGACACATATACCATGATACAGGGCAGCCTGTAGACTCATATACCATGATACAGGGCAGCCTGTAGACACATTTACCATGATACAGGGCAGCCTGTAGACACATATAGCATGATACAGGGCAGCCTGTAGACACATATACCATGAAACAGGGCAGCCTGTAGACACATACACCATGATACAGGGCAGCCTGTAGACACATATACCATGAAACAGGACAGCCTGTAGACACATACACCATGATACAGGGCAGCCTGTAGACACATATACCATGATACAGGGCAGCCTGTAGACACATACACCATGATACAGGGCAGCCTGTAGACTCATATACCATGATACAGGGCAGCCTGTAGACACATACACCATGATACAGGGCAGCCTGTAGACACATATAGCATGATACAGGGCAGCCTGTAGACACATATACCATGATACAGGGCAGCCTGTAGACACATATACCATGATATAGGGCAGCCTGTAGACACATATAGTATGATACAGGGCAGCCTGTAGACACATATAGTATGATACAGGGCAGCCTGTAGACACATACACCATGATACAGGGCAGCCTGTAGACACATATACCATGATACAGGGCAGCCTGTAGACTCATATACCAAGATACAGGGCAGCCTGTAGACTCATATACCAAGATACAGGGCAGCCTGTAGACTCATATACCATGATACAGGGCAGCCTGTAGACTCATATACCATGATACAGGGCAGCCTGTAGACACATATACCATGATATAGGGCAGCCTGTAGACACATATACCATGATACAGGGCAGCCTGTAGACACACAAACTGTCATACAGGGTAGCATGCAGGCACACATACTGTCATACTGGTCCTTGTCAGAGGGTACAGCATCATACTCAGGGACCGTGTCGTCCAGCTCATGGGTAGTACCGTCACCCTCACGTGAGTAAACAATCACCTAGTTGTAGTTACACTTCCCTCGTTTGACCTTAGGTCAGTTTTCCTACAGTGAATCATACCTGTATAGCCTCTGACTGCAGTCTTTCACTGTGTATCTATAAGCCATTTGTGGATAATATGTAAATGGAATTTTTCCTTAAAGCATTATTGATTTTGGTTAGATTCCTCCTCATGTATGTGTCTGGCACGCGCCACTGTCACACTGACGAGCCCCTCCAGCGAATCATCCTGGTGTTGTGGACAACATCAGTGCCAGAGAGTGGATGGGTGATGACATGTTACAAAGGTCAGCGAAGGCAGGGGTGCAGGTGGGCGGGTGCCTCTCGACACTGTCTGATGTTCGGATAATGGGAACAGCTCAGCCTCCAGATGCTTCGGGGGGGGCATGTTGACACATACCGCTACCTGGGTCCTCCAGAAGTGATGGCGTACAATAACAACACAGGTATACACCAGCAGCATCGACACCCAGAGACGGAATCAGCAACGCTAATGCGAATGCAAAAGAGCCCTTCCGTTCATCACAGTGGTGGCGGACGGTGCGACAAGAACATTATGAGTTGCTACAACAGGTCAGGGAGAGGTAGCGACACTGACAACAGCAGCAGCAGGAACACCATCGATGACGGCTGGAGCAGAAGCAAGAGCAGGAGATGAGTGGCAGCAACATCACGGAGAACATCCTGCCGCGGCGACAAGACGATCACCATCCAGGGCAGCGCCACCTGCTGTCGACCGTAGTAACCGCTCGCACCAGCAGCCCTGACCGTAGCAACGACACATGCAATGACAACAGTAGTATCAGTAGTAGCAACGGTTAACAGTAAGCATAGCAGTAGGAGCAGCGGCAACAGATGGACCTAACAGATAGCCAGCAGGTGGGAGCTGAGCTTATCCAGAAGGACATCTTAACCAGCTGACACAAGTAAAGTAGTTTACGTTTCATGGATGTCGAGGTGCGCGGATCCAATGGCCGGACCCATCCATGTACGGCCCAGCGTCAGCGGTAAAAAGCAAGGGATATGAAGGACTTCCTTGGTTAAGTATACACATGCTAAGGCCAAGTGGGAGTGGCATTCTAGAGCACAGGCAGGGTCCGCGGGGGCTTCCCTCGTACCTGTGGGAACGGCCATACTTCACCACGCCTGCAGGGTCCGCGGGGCCTTCCCTCACACCTGTAGAAGTAACTAGCCCACGCTACACTGTACCCATATGGTAAGTACGTGACATGCCAGAGTGTGAATCGACCGCCAGGCAAGATGACGCGGCGACACCAACTTCGGTTCTTGAGGGACGCAATAACTGTATAAGGTTCCTGCAGAAGGCGTTCAGTCAGAGTAGAATTTCCATAGGTTGGGGGGTCGCTCCATGATCAGCAGGTGGTGTCCCGGGGCCCACGACACGTCGTAACGCGAGACGAACCTGGAGAACATACTTGACGTGCACGAAGGAGACAGGGGTCACAACTGTGACGTTCTGGTTTCCGTTACCAACACACAGCACTCCATACGGTGCACATATTTTGACACAGGTTCCACCAGCACACAGCACCCTACGGGGCACATATCTTGACACAGGTTCCACATCTGTATGTTCTGCTCCGGCTTTAGCATCCTCAACGTCTCTTCTCTTTTCACTTCCGTTGGTTCTTAATACATTCGGTTTTCATGAGCGGGTTCCACTTGCTAGTGTCGTCTGCTTCGGTGCAAAGTTTATCTGCACCATCTAAAGGCGTAGCTGCTTCTAACCTCAAACTCTGCTCCATCATTCCATTCCATTAATTCTGGCAGCAACTGCTGCCTCTTATTTTCACCTTCACTGGTCTTCCTGGCTTCCCTCTGATCTTCCTAATACACAGAATATCTCTGGATTGCATGAGGGAGCAGAAAAAAATATATTCATCACCAATTTGAGTGTGGGATAAGGCCAGGGCCATTTCACAGCCTTCTTCTAATCACTCTTGTTCTGTTTGCTCCTCAGCAAGTAAGTTACATGATAATTTGTCCAGCATATGACAAGCAGTGTATGGTAGCCACTCCTCCTTGTGATGCCTGTGGATGTCTGTCGTAACATCAAAATGAGGCTTGGCTTCTCCACACTCATCTATCATGACTCCGCGGCAGGACACCACCAGCTTTCTTAACAGTCTCTGAAATGTTCCCAGTGCACCTTCAGTGTGGATGGTCATAAATCGTGGATTAAAGAGCAGACAGGTATCTCATTACAGCTTGTTTAAAGGGGCAACTTTCCAGTATATCTGTTCATTATGCCTTGAGGAACATTCGACACTCCGTGACAACTGTATTACCTGCAGTCTGGTCACCGTCTTGCGCTTCTGCAACTTGTCAGTCATGGTCTTCACTGAGGATCCAACATCAGCTTTCTTAAGGTTCAACTGGCATATCTTTCCTCCCACTTCCTCAACATGATCTATAATCAGCTTCGTCACCAAGGATCCATATCTTCTACGACATCTCCCTGTTCTTCGAGACTGCAGTCTGGGGGATGTTGTGCAAATATGATTGCAGATAAGGTAGGAACATGTTTGCTTAGGTGACAAAGAAATGAAGTTTGGCAGATATGACTGGGGTCGTGGGTTCTGACTGGGTCGTGGGTTCTGATGGAGTCGTGGGGTCTGACGGGGTCGTGGGTTCTGACGGGGTTGTGGGTTCTGACGGGGTCGTGGCTTCTGACGGGGTCGTGGGTTGTGACGGGGTCGTGGGTTGTGACGGGGTCGTGGGTTGTGACGGAGTCGTGGGTTCTGATTGGGTCGTGGATTCTGACGGGGTCGTGGGTTCTGACGGGGTCGTGGGTTCTGACGGGGTCGTGGGTTCTGACGGGGTCGTGGGTTCTGACGGGGTTGTGGGTTCTAACTGGAGTCGTGGGTTTTGACGGGGTCGTGGGTTCTGACGGAGTCGTGGGTTCTGACGGAGTCGTGGGTTCTGACGGGGTCGTGGGTTCTGACGGGGTCGTGGGTTCTGACGGGGTCGTGGGTTCTGAGTGGGTCTTGGGCACTAGCTTCTATGGTGGTGAAGCTCTGCATCTTGGGTATTTTGCTTTATGGTCCTTTGACCGTCTCTTTGGTCACACTGCCACGGCTCTACCTGCAACATGGGCACCCTCTAAACCATCTCTATTGAACAGATATTGTCTGCTGCCTGTGATCTTGACACAGTCTACTGCTCGAGCGGACGCACCATGCCTAAGATGATAAAAGAGATGTAAAGAGGCTACGTAAGATCCATAGTGTGGCTGCTTGAACTCCTGTTCTCAATGTTCCATGTGAGCTGTATCAGGCCAGATTCATAAATATATCAAGGTCCTGTTCAGCCAGGGACGAGAAAAGGTACTGATCAAACCTCCCATTCGTCGAGGAGGCCATCCACTGAAACTTGAGCAATGTTGGCCTGACTGATGGTTGCCAGTCTTTAAAAAAAAAAAAAAAAAAAAAAACACATGCCATTCACACATTCGGCTCGAACACGACCTTTAAGAACTCAGATCCGAAGATCGTGTCACTAACGTCTGCACTTCGTCATCCCATAACCTCAGATGGAGGTTATCTGTTTCTACTGGGGTGATCCTTGCTCAAGGATTCGCCAAAAGACATCGCAAACAAACATTCTCGTTTAGAGTCAAAAATGTGAAGGTCGTCCATATCTCACATGATAGGCACACTTTCTTCGTCCATAAACAAACCCTCTGGCAATCAGGGAGTCTGGACACATCCGCTGGGGTAGTCTGTCAGTGTTGTTGCTGGATGGGCAACAGTGAATGAGCCATAACTCTCTATTGTCATAACTGCCTCGAGAATCTCGCCTTCCAGAAAAGCCTCTTTCAAAACGAAGGAAGACAGACCATTCCCGTGCCTCTGTTGCCTCTGATAACTGTCTGAGTTCTCTTGTTGGCGGTGATGGCTGCACAGTTAAGTGGTCTACAGTTGGCTGTTCCACTGTAACGGAGGCAGTGACTTCATCCTGTTAACTGCTTGTGTTGGTGGTAGGCTACGCACCTGGCCATCACCAGCGCCAGGCCCGAGGCTGCTGAGAGTCTGATGTTCTTGTTTGCTTCTCAACTAAAGTTTATCTTTGATCTTGTGTTTACTTCGACGTGCAGGAGATCCGAGGGCTCTTTTGCCCTTATGTCCGAGCTCAATGGTCTTCCCGCGAAGGACACATGTATCTCTGTGATTATAAGTTGTATATTTCGTAGGCGAGCGAGGAAAATCAATGTCCTTGACCCACTCACTATTGACAGCAGTGTGTACTTGCCTATATTTACAATCACCTGAATTCTGGTATTACGAATTACAACCAGAAATGAAACAAGCATAACAGTAACGATATTCAATCTAGATATACGAGACGAAAAGGACTCTGTCTGCCAAGGTGATCAAGGGAATCACACTCCATGCTACCTTCCTACGCCTGGCATTTCTTTTTTTTTTTTGGCATGGAACCTGTACAAGTGAACACCCTGAATGTACACACTCCGGGCGGTGCTAATAACGCGCGGAACTCCACTCATTTACCTTAATTAAGGCCCTCCGGTGCGCGGGTCTGTGGCTACCTGTGGTGGAGGTCGTAATGCGTGGAGGCAATAATAATAATGAAGACGAAAGCAGTGGTGAGTGTTGGAGGGAGCAGCGTGAGGATGGGTAAGACGACTTGTGAGTAGTGGGGTGAGCAGTAGAGTAGTGAGGGAGAGTGGCATGGAAAACAGCAGTGAGAGCAGTGGAGAGTAGCCATATGAGGTGAGTCAGGCACAAAGTGAGATGAGCACTGAACAGAGTGAGGTGAGTAACTGTCAACAGTGACATGAGCAGTGACCAAAGTGGTGAGATGACTGCTTAACCCGGGGTCAAAACGTTGTTCTTAAGGGTCTTACAGTCGTACTCAAGTGGACGAATTTAGAACTCACTAAATACACCCAATTTTCGTCCACGCATGAGCGTGTTTGTGGTCATGTGTGTGTGTGTGTGTGTGTGTGGTATTCCTATATTCGACAGTAGGAAAACATCATCCACAATATACAGTTCTCCTCATGGCCAGGCCTTGAACAGGAAGGTGTGGGCTACCAAAACAAGTACGGAGAGAACAAGATATGATGATGAACCTGTAACCCAGCATCTGGCGTTGGTACTGGGAGTTGGTGCTGAAGTTCCTGAGGCAGTAGAAGAAGGAGGAGCAGGAGGAGGAGGAGGAGGCACCGGCCGTGGTCCCACGCTGTAAACCTACGTACACTAACCAGTGGTGGCTGGTTGCGCGCCACTACTACTTCAGTTCATCCCTCTCCGTACCTACTCCTGCTGGTATGCTGCGCATGGTGTGCCGCATCCTGACGGAGGGTCGGCCGATGTGCTGTGCGACAGAGGGAGTATATATGGCCAGGATGAGGGCGCGCCAGAGGGCCAGACTGCAGGAAAGATATATCACGATCCCCAGAGGTCTCGTCTTCCCCCGTCCTGATAACATCCTGATCTACGACACCGACAAACTACGCACTACATCAGTGCTACAAGCACTCTACCTCCCTCCGAACCGCCTGATCGGGGGAGGAACTGCATAAACGTGTCACAGACTGCTATTGCGGGGATGGGAGAGACGCGCAAATGAAACATACTACGTGCCAGATACACTCTTAAAAGTTGACGCGAGGTATTAAGATGTTACCACGCGGGGCGGGGCGGGGCG
Source organism: Panulirus ornatus (assembly GCF_036320965.1). Classification (NCBI taxonomy): domain Eukaryota; kingdom Metazoa; phylum Arthropoda; class Malacostraca; order Decapoda; family Palinuridae; genus Panulirus; species Panulirus ornatus. The sequence continues at coordinate 15,286,029 of NC_092271.1, read as the reverse complement.
GGGCGGGGGTCGCAGAGACAAACACAGATCAGATACGTCAAGACGAAAGCAATAATCACAAGGACACAAGCACGAGAGACACCTTCATGTGCCACGACCCAAGACACTGCTCGGTACAGAGTGATTCTAAGAGAACCATTTTATTTCACCTGGCTGTGTGGGGGGGAAGACACTGCAGCCACTCACCACACTCGAGTGTATACAGTCAAACAAATACAGGCGAGTATGGTGCAAGTCACCGAGGTGAGCTGGGGAGCCCATATTTTCCGTGCATAGATACACGCAGCGTTCAGGCCGGGCGTCAGGGAGGGCGGATGGTGTGTCGGCCGCCTCCCACACCACACCTCTTAGTCTGGGTCGGCTGCTGCAGCCTAGCTGGTTCCCCTATGGTGATCCTGCACTGGTCACACCTGGGTCAGTGTCCACATCGGCCTCCAACCTAGAGGCCCGAGTAGACTGAAGAACTTATACATAACCTTTCATACATTCGTAGGTTCTTCTTCCACTGCAGCTCGGTCTAGGACCTGGTTAAACTGTTACGCCTTCGCAGAGTACGGCTGCTCGATGCCGCAGCCCCTATAGCTACATCTCCACCACATCCTGGCTGGCCCAGTGCATCAGGTAGATATTGCTTCAGTTCCTTTTATAAAGTCCTCCACTGACCAGTCCACAATGTACCTCATGCTCGTTGGTTACATAATCAAACACTGCTTATACCTTATACAAGTCAGGTCCCTGGAGGTTAAATCTGTTTTCTCTTACGTACTTTTAATATCTATCTATCTATCTATCTATCTATCTATCTATCTATCTATATATATATATATATATATATATATATATATATATATATATATATATATATATATATATATATATATATATCTTTTTCTTTTCTTTCATACTATTCGCCATTTCCCGCGTTAGCAAGGTAGCGTTAAGAACAGAGGACTGGGCCTCTGAGGGAATATCCTCACCTGGCCTCGTTCTCTGTTCCTTCTTTTGGAAAATCAAAAAAACATCTATCGTATGGACGTCGCTGAGGGTGAGGTAACATCCAACACTGGAGCATGCCAGCCGTGTTGTCACTGCCTCGTAAATTTCAAGCAAGTTTGTTGTCTCTTTCTTAAAGACAGAAACTCAAGACACACACACACACACACACACACACACACACACACACACACACACACACACACACACAACACACACACACACACATTCAAACAGATAAGAAAATATTCAGCAAACTGTTCACGCCCTCCATAAGGCCAAAACTAGAATATGCTTCTCAAGTTGGGTCACCGCCACCTAAAGAAGAGCAACGATCCAACACAGAAGGTCCTGAGGAGGGCAACAAAGATGGTACAGGAATTAAGAGAGCTGAGTTACGGGGAAAGGCGAGAGGCATTAAATTTGCCCAGCATGGAGGATCAGAACCTTTAAACTCTTCAACCCGTCTCGTGCAGACAGTGGCGAATTCTTCCAAAGATGCGAGGATAAGAACAGAGGACATATAACGTGAGCATCTTATGGCACAGGGGCGGCGGAGAAACGAAACAATCTGAGTGCTGCCAGTAAAGGCAGACACCATAAAGATGTTTGAAAAGTTGTAAGATGGAAGAAAATGCAGAGACTCACTGTACGGTACAAGCAGGTAATTACACACACACACACACACACACACACACACTGACGTACAAAACACATACAGACAAACAATGAAGGTAATAAACTCAGACATGTACGTTCAAGATTGATTTGTGCCAGTAACCCCATGCTCACTCTCTGAGCGGTAACGCAAAAGCATTACAGAGGTCACAAAGGGGTGTGCGTGTAAGGGTCACGACCCTTGTATCCACCAGCCTGACACACACTCCTACCACACTTTATCTTGTTTCCTATATTTTCATTACGTTCTATATATTCCAATAACCATATAACCAGCAGTAGCGTCCTACCACCACACTCTCGCGATCACAGAAGCCCTTATATACTTTAATCTTGGCACCACACCATCACCACCACGGAACCCCCTACCATTAACCCTTTACCCCGGCATCAGCCATCACTGGCACCTACTGCCTCCCGTACCCGGGGCTCTGTAAGCCCATGAACTCCAGTGATGTAACCAATTGTGACCACATAAACTACACCCACTCAACATATCCCGCATGGACGAGCGCCTGTAATGCCTGCGCCACTGAGTGTGCCTATGTTTACCTCATCAATACGACAGTAACATCCAAGGCCATTGAGGGTGGATCTTTAACCTGACCCTAATGGGTCAGGAAATCATACCCAAGGGTCGTACCTTCGTGATCAAGGGTCGCACCTTTGTGATCAAGGGTCGTACCTTCGTGTTCAAGGGTCGTATCTTCGTGTTCAAGGGTCGTGCCTTCGTGATCAAGGGTCGTACCTTTGTGATCAAGGGTCGTACCTTTGTGATCAAGGGTCGTGCCTTCGTGATCAAGGGTCGTACCTTCGTGTTCAAGGGTCGTACCTTCGTGATCAACGGTCGCACCTTCGTGATCAAGGGTCGCACCTTCGTGTTCAAGGGTCGTACCTTCCTGTTCAAGGGTCGCACCTTCGTGATCAACGGTCGCACCTTCGTGATCAAGGGTCGCACCTTCGTGTTCAAGGGTCGTACCTTCGTGATCAAGGGTCGCACCTTCGTGTTCAAGGGTCGTACCCTCGTGTTCAAGGGTCGTACCTTCGTGTTCAAGGGTCGCACCTTCGTGTTCAAGGGTTGTAGTCGGTTACCGAACTCCCACTCCACCACAACTAAGGCCTAGCTCCAGCTGCACTATCCTCACTCTACGAAATATATATACGAGGTACGTTTTATCAGCAGAAGTGGTTCGGGGATCAGCAGGGCATGCCCTCCTCTGCTGCCGCCTCTGCTAATAGAGCTGGGTGGCTGCGGGGCACGACTGTGTAACGAGATGTGTTAAGATTAGTCAGGTTCTCAAGTGGAAAAAACAGAGAGAAAAAGGGGGAAAGAAAATAATCGCTCCCCTTGTTAAGTTATTTACAGTGCCTGGGACAGAAGGATATATATGTCTGGCATCAGTCATCTAATGCTCTTGTCCGGACACTTACAACCGCCCCTGACTTTGGTGTCCGTATACAGCACGCGACCCCTTCCCATAAATTTTAGTGGCGTCGGGACACCGTACGTCAGACGCCGAATTCTTTCTGGGTTACCCCAAACAGTTTGCTGGGGTTGGCATGTCAACCGAGCGGGTGATACCTCATGAGCTGGCCGAGGCGTGACACTGGCCGCTCCTCCATCACCTTACATGACTATGAAGTGGGACTGTAGCTGCGCCTCGTCCTCAGACCTGTGATATCCATGAAGAAGGTGGGTGCGTGCTGTCGGCGCTGAGGTGGCGGACGAGACCACCGCTGCAAAGTGAGTGGCAGGGTGGTCGTCCACGCTGGTCACACACTATGAGTGTACATACACGTCAAACGACACCTTCTACAACGTATCCTCACATCACCAGAACATCACCTCAACCGTTGGCACACGTGTTCTTCATTGCCCACACCCTCCCTGTACACAACATGAGAGACACGATAATAGTATACTTCAACTGCTCCGGCCCGCTGCCTATCAGCGAGGGCAACGTTCTGGCTTTGTATAAGGTGGCTGACGTGGTGTCCAGATCTGTGTGTAGGTGTCGGTGAGCATGTCTGGGCCGTTGTAGGGGGCATGTACACCATATGTCGCGGCGGCGCCGCCGCTTCTGCTAAATACATCCAGACTCCGCCGTCCTCTGCTGGATGAACCATATCAGCATAGGGACGTGTCCTGGTATCCGGGTCTCTATCACACCACACATCAACACCTGAGTAAGGGTAGGAACGGCCGCACACGGGGCAATCCCCTGGTATATCTCTCTCTACCCCCCGGATCCATCACGTGGTTCAACGTCAAGTAACTTACATAACTCGTCCTCAGGGTAACGCAACTGTGCGGACCTGCACGATACAAGAGGCCATTAAACAATAATGAAGTAAAGTTTAACATCCAAGTTTTTCAGGAGGACAGAACACTCACGAAGGTGATGGGTGGCCATGAGAGGCGCGCCGTACAGGAAGGAGTTGTTATATCTCGCATGGTGTCGTCCATACCGGGTCGTTCGCTGGGGGATAACGTCGCTACGATAACACAGACGAAACACATGGTTGGCGGCCACAACACTGACGCAGTAGACGTTCCCAGAGAGGAGCGGTTGGTGCAAGTCGCTCAGGCGGTAGACACTTGTTTATCAGGCAACAGACAGACTCAGGGCATCCCAAGACATAACTAGGTCTGGCTCACTGTCTCTCTACAGTCAAATCTCCAACACACACGACGACGAAGAAAAAGTAAATAAAACTAAACATCAACGTTAACCAGAGGCGGTCTCCACGCCCCACGCATCGTCACAAGACCACACATCAACAGGTTGATTACCGGGAAACTAAAACCAGTCCTGTACCAGTGTGGGGGTTGTGATGCCAGCACGGGTGAGGCTGGACGACGGGGTGAGGCTGGACGACGGGGTGAGGCTGGACGACGGGTGAGGCTGGACGACGGGGTGAGGCTGGACGACGGGGTGAGGCTGGACGACGGGGTGAGGCTGGACGACGGGTGAGGCTGGACGACGGGTGAGGCTGGACGACGGGGTGAGGCTGGACGACGGGGTGAGGCTGGATGACGGGGTGAGGCTGGACGACGGGTGAGGCTCGGGATCCTGGAGCTGGGGGACGAGGAGGCTAAGGTGGCGACCACTGTGACTCCACATGACAGATGGCCATGAGTGGCGTGGCTGGCTGGCGCGCGGCTTGGAGGGCCTCGTCAACCTTAGCGTTACGTCCGGTTCAGCGCGGCCGGCCATCCTGCACGCTGATCCAACAGCATATGACCCAACCCACCAATAAATTATCATTTATTGAGGTGTGAAGACACGTCGTGTATCAAGATGGCGCCTGGTGTTGGCCTGACCATAATAGGCTACAAGCCACATGTGGGCGACAAGCCAACACATTTGTCTCTCAACGTAAATAAGTTTCGAGGGATCGAAATTTGGCTAAAGATGCTTCTGTTCGCAACGGGTCATAGGCACTTCTCGCTACTGCTCGTCCAACTGTCACTCGTTTGTTGTGTGTGTGTGTGTGTGTGTGTGTGTGTGTGTGTGTGTGTGTGTGTGTGTGTACATATCCCGGTAAGAGACTGTGGAACCAAGATAATACAGTATCCTCCACACCGCGTCTCCATGACTTGGCCCACAAGCCAGCCACACCAGCAGGCCTTCCTATCTATTCTAATGTAGCGGGAAGTGCACGAACCTCCTCCTCCTCCTCCCGACGCCTCAAATTTGGAAGGTTCCCTGTGATAGCCAGTGATGATCTCCTCCAGCCGGGTGACAGCTTGGGTAAACCTACCTGACACTCAGATACATAATTAATCGACGGAAAACGAACTTCTTGGCCAGACATGAGTGAGGTGGAGATGACACTGGTGGGAGGAAGGCACAAAGGTGTGGCCTCACCTGTTCGATTATGATGGCGACTTCCAAGGATCGGAAGATGGGAGGCTGGAAATCCTCTCCTACTGTGTCATCTCTGAACACAAGAACGAAAGAAGGAGCCAAGTGGGGATTTTTCCTCAAAGACTCAGTTCTCTCTTCCTGACGCTAACTCGCCGAGGAGAAGAGGAGAATAAAGTGTGTGTGTGTGTGTGTGTGTGTGTGTGTGTGTGTGTGTCTAACTGGACTAAAGCTCCTCAAGTAGCTTTTTAATCCCCATAATACAGTAAAACCATAATAGTACACAATGAAACCACAAGTACTGATCATAACGAAAATGAATGATAAGGGAAAGAGGGACGCGAACACGAACATACAAATGTACCAACAAATATGAAGACAACAGCTAAACATGTGTTACAGGCACACACGCACACAAACATATAATTACATAATCATACCGACAGAGGAGTCAAAACATCACGACAAAAACAAAACAAAAACAAGGATACATTGAGAGAGAGAGAGAGAGAGAGAGAGAGAGAGAGAGAGAGAGAGAGAGAGAGAGAGAGAGAGAGAGAGAGAGAGAGAGAGAGAGAGAAACCTGGAGCTCTATGCACACACATACAGACACATCCACGCAGCACATGGCTGCATGAGCAACAGCATATGTGTCCAACTGTCCCATACAGGTGTTTGTGGAGAGAGAGAGAGAGAGAGAGAGAGAGAGAGAGAGAGAGAGAGAGAGAGAGAGAGAGAGAGAGAGAGAGAGAGAGAGAGAGAGAGAGAGAGAGATAAACGCAGCCAAAGAAGATACAAAAACACACCAGCATCCACATCCACAAGTCTAGGGCGAGAGCCGCCTCCCTAGAGGCCAGCGGTGCCAGGCACCGACCCACGGCCTGATGCGCCCATGACAACCCACGGCTAAGCCAGCAGCCGCAGCCCCCCACCCATGGCCAGCAGCCGGCGCGCCGCCGCCCACCCCACACCAGCACGTACCATAATCCCCCAGGTCGTTACTGCGGTTGTAAACAACGTTAAGTCAGTAGGGAGGTGGTGCGAGCACTGTCCATGCGTCGGACGGGGAGGAGCGTGCGCTGTTGTCATTCGAGTTATGGTGTTTAGGCAGACGCTGGCGGCGGCCATATGCGTCCTCCCGCCCCACCACTCCTCCACAGCGCTCGCCTTATCGCTCCGTCTGATACACAAAGGAACTTGCGAGTAAGAATGCTACGCCATTATGCTTCGGCACATCTCGGGTGTGATAAATACTACGGACTTCAATACCATGAATATGCAATCGGGAAATTATTGGTCATTTCAAGACCCCCGTTGTTGTTGGGGTGTTGTTGGTCAGGGATGCTCATGTATACAAGTATACACACAGGCAGGAGGTGTGGGTGAAGGGCGCGTGGCAGGGGGTGGGTGGAAGCGAGCGTTCAGCAGCTACAATACATGGACAGAGGAGGAGGAGGAGCACAGGTGCAGTATTGACGACATCGTAAGCGGCACTAAACAGTGGGGTGAGCCTAGCAGGGAGCTGAGTGAGGGAATCTCCCATTTCGCGGGGTATAATATGAGCCACTAGTCTCTCCAAGTGCGTCGGGAAGAGGAAGGTGATAGGCGTGGCGGGGGAAGCCACATAGATCAACAATATGACCTGTTTGTCCAAAAGGAGGGAGTTAGGTCGAGAGGGGTCCCGTGTGTGTGTGTGTGTGTGTGTGTGTGTGACGCAGGGTTTGGGCCCAAAAGGACACTGCGTCCGTAGGCGGGAGGTTGTGATCTCCCCGCACAACACACACCTCCATAAGGCTGCCAGTGAGTGACAAGCGATGGACGCAGACAGCGTGCCAGCCGCCACCCTCCTGTAATGGACGCGTGAGGTGAGTCGTGGGAGGTGAGGTCGTGGGAGGTGAGGTCGTGGGAGGCGAGGTCGTGGGAGGTGAGGTCGTGGGAGGCGAGGTTGTGGGGGGCGAGGTCATGCTGGCTGACACTTGACCGACGTGGGGGGAAGTAGTCCGCGCCTTACATCACTACTACCTACTGCCACGACACCACCACCCACCACCGGCAGTATCTTGTCGCTCGCGTCTTTCCGTCGTCGTTCTAAGCCCTGTACGACAAGTAGACTCCACACACACACACACACACACACACACACACACACACACACACGACCAACGACGACCACAGAAAAAGTTGTCGTGGTGGGGAAGAGTCTCCCCCTACAAGCCGGGCAAAGTCCCTCGTTTGTATGGTAATCAGGCGGTATACAATATGATGGCGCCAGTGGTGGCTGATCCACCCAACTCCCCAATAATATATATAACGTTAGGGGAAGGAGCAGAACCAGCGATGCGTAAAGGTAAGCGATTTCAATAAAAAATTAATAGAAAAAAGTAAAGGACGGGTAACCCACGATAACATAAAAGAAAAATAAATGGTTGATGGATTGCGTTAGAAGTGTACAGGCGAGCCACGGTTCATACTGACAGGAGAGCGAATACGTGAAGGAGGACCGACGGGGAGATAAAATTCTAACTTCCAGTGGCGCGGCGAACCCCCCAAGAGGGGGTCACTTTGATCGTCTGGAGGGACTCCAGTGGAAGGTGAGGCAAGCGACCAAGTGAAGGTGTCACGAGCCTTGCACATTCTGCCAGCGCTGTATGATCCTCCTCCTCCTCCTCCTCCAGTACACACTGCAATGTTGACGTATACCACACACCCAGTCAGTCGGTGAGAGTCCCCACGTCACCTGCCTGGCATGATGCGCACACATTATCCCACCGCAAGATCAGAGCAACAGGAGAACAGTAATAAGCACGAAAGCCGAGGTCAGATGCGGCACAAGGCTTGCCCTCAGCGTTGCCACACTTGCGACAGGAAGAGTGGCGTTCGTGCTATCTAGGTGAGACACGTAAATTCAGCGTTTGGCACAGCACCAGCGTGGCTGCAGGAGGCACAGGCGGCAGGGTAGACTATAGCAGAGTCTGGGTCAAAAACCCTGGCCAGCAGCGTCACCAGACGTGATAGCCAAACCCCTTCCTCTGCCTCTAACACCCATCCTTCCCCCACCTGAGCCACAGCAGACGGGACACCATCACTTGCTCTTAAAGAAATCACATCGTCGAAATCATTTCGCTAATCTCTGAGACAAGTTTACTTCTGGAGCGATGGTAAACGACATCCAACGATGGCAAACGATATCTAACGATGGCAAACGATATCTAACGATGGCAAACGATATCGAACGATGGCAAACGATATCCAGCGATGACAAACGATATCCAACGACGACAAACGATATCCGATGTTTCTAAGTTAGACTGTCTGTAACCTACTGATGCCACCTTCGTCACCTTCACACACACCACCACACGTAGATCCCGCGATACAAGCCACGTCCCACATGTAAATGACTCCGATTCACCGCCAGTATTCCGTGAGACAGCTCGACAAACAGACAGACAGGCAGACAGACAGACAGACAGACACGTATCATGCCTTCATATCACTTGACGGTCATCAACCACCAACATCCCTCCGGACCCTACCCTACCAGTATGTATGTCCTGACTGAAGGATAGTGGAAGGTTCTTTACCCTCGTGTGTTCATAGTCCTGCAGTCTGTATCATAAACTATCTCACAGGTTCATCGCTGGTGGGTGAAGCCCGCTGCTACACAGCGTTAACAGGGCCGTACGAAGGCTCAGCGTCTGGCAGTGTAGTGATCAGTTGCACTGCTGTGTTCAGACTCCTCGTCCTCGTTGTTCATCGCCAGTGAGTGACGCAGGTGAAGCAACGTGTGCTACTGCTCCGTGGCTGGCCTTCAGTCACTCACACAGTCCCTCGCCTCGCGCTCCCAACTGATCCTCGGGTTTGATGGTCTGGACTTTGAGTCATCCGAATCCTAAGGGTCAGATATAAGGCCATACCATCAACACCCAATGGTAGTGCCGTCCAGTCCTGGGTCGTGCCGTCCAGGGTCGTGCCGCCCAGGGACGTGCCGTCCAGGGACGTGCCGTCCAGGGTCGTGCCGTCCAGGGTCGTGCCGTCTAGGGACGTGCCGTCCAGGGTCGTGCCGTCTAGGGACGTGCCGTCCAGGGACGTGCCGTTCAGGGTCGTGCCGTCTAGGGACGTGCCGTCCAGGGACGTGCCGTCCAGGGTCGTGCCGTCCTGGTGCTGGGGTGGTGGGGTGTTGTCCCTCCTTGGTTCCCTCCAGCTCAACTTACCTGGCCAGTGGACGCGGCTATATTTGTCCAGGAGCAGGTACGAACAGCCTCACTACGTCTTCATCAACCCCAGTATGGAAAACGGAGAGAAGGAGAAAAAAGTAGAAGATAAAATCTCCACAGCAAAAAACTCACTTTAATATCAAACGTCTGTTTTTATCGCCTTGTGGTCTATACTTTCTGCCTAAACTGATTTACCTGTAAAGCTTAAACACCATTCACTTATACATTATTTATTCGAGGCAGGTAATGGACCCTGCCATAGGTAATACACACCCATAAGGATCCAAAAGTCAAACATGTTTCGATTCCAAGATACAATCAGCCTACCGGGACGGAGATTCCAAAACTAGGATACCCACCCGTACGATTGTTTTTTGTCAGAATCTTTTTTTTTTTCTTTTTTTCATAGTAAGAGGCTGAACCATCTACCCAACGGTCCATCTGGTCGACCATGAAGAACGACAGATCAGGACAAAATCCGGGTTCCATCCAATCAGAGTTTGAGGGAGGACTCGGTCACACAGCAACACCACACCACACCAGGCCACACCAACCACCACTACCACAGGTCAGATAACGTCACACCACAAGGAGAGGGTCAAAGGCCAGGCCGATCGACCATACACCCAAGTGCTGCTCGTGTCGTGCTCACGGGTTATTCCGCCGTGCTCAAGGGTCGTTCCGTCGTGCTCAAAGATCAATCCGTTGCGTTTAAGGATCGTACCATCGTGCTCAAGGATCGTTCCTTCGTGTTCAAGGATCATTCAGCCGTGTTCAATGGTCGTCCCGTCGTGCTCAAGGGTCATTTCGTCGTGCTTAAGAATCGTTCGGTAGTGATCAAGGGTCGTTCCGTTGTGCTCAAAGGTCGTTCCGTCGTGCTCAAGGGTCGTTCCGTCCTCCTCAAGCATCGTTCCGTCGTGCTTAAGGGTCGTACCGTCGTGCACAAAGAACGTTCCGTAGCGCTTCAGGATCGTGCTCAGGGATCGTCTCGTCGTGCTCGGGTCAGGGACCGTAACGTCGTGTGCTCTAACGATCTTACTTGTCGTGCTAAAAGATGGTATTGTCGTGTGCAAGGGGTCAAGTCACGGAGCAACACCACCCTCCCTGACCTACCAGGACCTCCCTATTTCCCATTTTAGGGGCCCCTGTCATCTGGAAAGGTTGGGGGAGGCAATTATCTCCCCTGTATGGCTTGGTGACGGCCACTAACTTACCAGCGTGACGCCCCGGCAGGCAACTCCCACCGACGGTCACAATCAACGTTGTAACGATGTATGAAGAGTTGCCAGATAACATCTACGATGCCGGGGTCATCTAACGAGGTCGCAAGTCAGCAGATAGCATCTCCGACGCCAGGTCATTTGCAACGATGTCGCAAGTCATCAGATAATATCTTCGACGCCAGGTCACTTGTGACGTAGGCCATAAGTCATAAGACAGTATCTCCGGAGCCAGGTCACTTGGGACGTAGGGTCACAGGTCATCAGTTCGTATCCACGATGCCAGGTCACTCGTAACGAGATAACAAGAGCCACCAGATAATATCATATATGATGCTGGGTCACTTGTAACGAGACACCAGGACTTACGAAGCAGCACCTACATCTGCCTCACCCTCCGTGCCATCTGGACGACGCAGGGGGGGTCGACGGCCAGTACTCCACTGGTCCCTGATTTCACACGTCTGTACAACACAGGCAGTACTCCTCTGATCCCTGACTCCCACACGTCTGTACAACACAGGCAGTACTCCACTGATCCCTGACTCCCACACGTCTGTACAACACAGGCAGTACTCCTCTGATCCCTAACTCCCACACGTCTGTACAACACAGGCAGTACTCCTCTGATCCCTAACTCCCACACGTCTGTACAACACAGGCAGTGCTCCTCTGATCTCTAACTCCCACACGTCTGTACAACACAGGCAGTACTCCTCTGATCCCTGACCCTCACGCGTTTTTACAACACAGACTTTTAATTCAGACATAAAATCATGTGTGGTGGTACGTTAGCCTCTTCTACTGTGTACACTCACCTTTGGTCAGTAATTGTATATAATCATACAATCCACTTCCTTGCAAGTGTGGATGATGAACTTTGACAGTAACAGTGATCTGTGCCCCCTCGCTAATTACAGGTTGGGTAATGGTGGGTTGTCGCTGGGTGCAGGGAGCTGCTGGCATACGTACGTGCTAACCCTTAATTATCATGTGACACAAGCCGGACACCACTCGTTACCACACACTGTAATGCTGACCGAGATCTTTTACCAACTGTGTATCACCAACTGTATGGATACAGACGCCTACCCCCGAAGCTCCTTGCGAATGACACCCCGATCAAAGAACTGTCAACATACATGTCACAAACAGACTGGAAACTTAAGATGACCGTTCTTGCATCATCAACCACACACACACACACACACACACACACACACACACACACACACACACACAAACACTACATTCACAGACCTGCTCTTTTATCAGTCAGCAGACACGCGCACTTTATACACAATCACGACGGAGTGGTTTTCCCCTACACCACACTACACCCTTGTTCCACGGTCGGGAAGAAAAGTATATGATCAAAAGTTCCCGGGAGGCGACTTCGGCAACCTCTTCCAGGCTAGGGTTCTGGCATGAGATTAGTTTAATGGCCTCTGTTACCATCAGCCTCTTTAATGAAATGGCTTCTGCTACCATCAACCTCATACAGTAAACGCAGTCATTATCTTCAATATACCTTCCACCGTCACACCTGGATAATTCCAGGAACTTAGTATGCAATAAATGTTTCACCGTCACTTGTTTTCTTGGTAATGACTTCAGCTTAATACCCTCTGTACTCTCTAATTGAACTCCAGGTGTTTATGGAATAGAGTTGAATCATCCTGTTGATATCTGACTCGCCTCCAAAAACCCTCAGCTTACATTCTGTACCGACCTTCATATTTCCAGGTATTTCCTCTGTGCTGCACCAGCTGGCTGGCTTAACCTCAGACCTTTACAACTTGAGGCAGTGTCCAGAGGTGTTACTGTGGCCTGGCTGTGATGCAGGTCTAGAGACCGTCTTGATGAGGATGCCACACGGCTACACTGATAATAGTTAAGTAGATCCTGCGTCCAGCCCTCACTCTAGGTAGACAAAGAGACAAAATCATCAAAGGAAAAGCTCCTGGGAGTTATGGACTGGTGTCGACAACTTAGTGTAGTCGAGTCAGAGTGGTAAAGGTGCCACAAAACCAAGGCGTCCAGCAAAATAATATCAAGTTGAAGGTCATATAGAGACACAGTTGAGGGTCAAAAAGACAAACGGTGAGGTCAAGCAAGTTATGAGAGAGTTCAGTAGGTGAGGTCAAGCCAAAGGGGAGGGTGGGTCACAACTGTATTGGTGAAGTGACAAAGCTCATGTGCTGACAGAGGTCAAGCAGGAACTGGTGGGGTCAGAACAACTTGTCGGGTCCTGATGGGTTCTAGTGGGTTGGGAGACCAGAGTTGCTGGGTTGAGCGAGGTGCTTCAGACAGTGGTAAGCAGAGGGGCCCGCCCCCCGTGGGTTCAGGTGCGAGCAACAGCTGGTTGCTGCTGCTGCTGCTGCTGGCACCAGGCGTTAGGAACACAGGCGAGCTACAGAGTAAACAGTCCGCGGATGCCAACTTGGTCTTCCCGATGTAATCATCCGCAGCGGAGGCAAGACCTCCATACACACACACACACACACACACAACTGCGTCAGATCTCGAGGAGTCACGGGAGGAGGACCCAGACCGCAGCGTGACTTCCCGATGATGACGATGATGATGCGGACGTCCAGCGTACATCACGGCCGGTATACTACCCAGCCCGTGCCACACCCCCGGGCACTGTGGAGGCCGCGGGGCGAACTGCTGTTCTTTACGATACCACGACAGGTAAGATTTACGAGATCAACTCGCAGATTAGAAAATATTCATCCATTTCTCTCCTTCCTGAACATCTGTGAAGACTCGTTTCGTTCAAACGTACAAGATCAACAATCCTACAGTGTCCCTGATGCAAAGGCGGCCTTCAGAAATCTTCACACACACACACACACACACACACACGGACGCTAACGAGAGACTTTGAAAACAACTCCAAAGCAAATAGTGGCTGAGGGATGAACTTTCAACACTGTAACACCAGGTTTAAGCTTATCTACCGATACAACTGCCACTCAACCCGCCATATCAACGACACAAAACTATAAACGTCAGTTTTCAGGCACTAGAGGAGGGCCCGGGTAGGAGCTGCGGCAGATACAAACACCGCCCCAAAATTATGTCTTTTAAAAGAAAACAGAATGTCGAGGAGCGATCCAAGAACAATCACCAGAAGCCTGGCAAGAGCTGGTGGGACGGCATCAAGTGCATCCTCACCCCAGCACCAGATAACCCAAGACACCTGCCACACTATCGGTCTGTTGAGGATCTACAGAGCTGGAAGAAGAGAAGTACTGTCGCCCATCTGAGGTGACCTCCATCCAAGAGCGGAGGACCAGCAGGCGCCGCACTGCAATTAACCACTCCTGGCTTACAATGGCCCTTACAAAGCGAGTCGTGAGTACCAGTCTTGCATAACAGGTACTCACTGGAGTTCTTGAACATCCTCGAGTGACTGACGAAACTGATAAACCTACCTACGCTTCCCCACCTCACACACACACAGCTCACACCCTCCCACTCACGCTCCCGACACGTGTGCCGTACCAGTATAATGCCTGGCCACGTTTACGATCACCGTGGCCTTTATCTGTCTCCGGGAGGAGGTGTGGACGCCATATTCGGGAGTGGAAGCAGCAAGCAGGAGGTGCTTGACGGCACAGCGCGCGGTGTGAGATGCGACCATGGTTCGCCTCGTTCTCGTATCCCAACACAGAGACCGCAACGGATTAAGGAGCAGCCTGGCGCATCTGTTTTCCGACCCAAACGGTACATAATTTTTTGGAGACATGTGGTACAATGTTTTAGCGGATAGTTTGCCACAATATCGAGGGAGTTATGTGGTACAGTGCTTAGAAAGCTGTGTGTGGGGGGGGTACTGTGGTTTAGGGAGCTGTGTGTGTGTGTGTGTTTGTGTATGTGTGTGTGTGTGTGTGTGTGGTACTGTGGTTTAGGGAGTTGTGTGTTGTGGTACTGTGGTTTAGGGAGCTAAGTGTGTGGTACAATGGTTTAGGAAACTAAGAGGTATGGGGGTTTAGGGAAGTGTGTGGTACAGTGGGTTAGGAAGCCGAGTTCCAGGTGTTTGAACGTTGTACAGAGCAGTGGTTCAGAGAGCTATGGTACACTGTTTTATGATGCTGTGTTAATGGTACAGCGGTTTAGATTGCTGTGTATATTGTGCATGGTTTAAGGAGCAGCGTGGTTTAGTACTTCAATAAATGGTAAGGTCATAGGAAAGTGTAAGGTACAGTATTTAGGAAGACACAGGGTATAATATCTAGGAAGAGTAAGGTACGATATTCAGGAAGGTGCAGGGTACAATAAGTGGGTAGGTGTGAGTTACGATATGTGGGTTGGTGTAAGTTACAATATGTGGGTAGGAGTGAGTTACAATATTCAGGGAGATGCAGGGTACAATATCTGAGAAGCTTTGAGGCGTAATATTCAAGAAGCATTAAGGTTCCTTATCTAGCATACGGTACAGACGGTACGCTCAACCATTAAGAAAGCTGCCACACTAAGGTCTAACGAGGCGATAAGTTACAGTGGTTCAACAGCGAAGTACCATGTGGTTGGTGATATGTGGTACAATGGTTTGGGTGGTAGGTGGTACAATGGTCCAGGGGTTATTGCCACTGCCACGTTCACAACCTTCCCGTATAATTTCATGATGTGGTTCCAGTCATGACCTGGTGTCCCTGAGCTGAAGAAAATGTGTGCGTGTGTGTGTGTGTGTGTAATTACCTGAAGTGTTTATATACTGTACGAGGAGGGAGCTGTATATTAGTGGTGACCCAAATCCTCTGAGCTTTCTCCACTATATCGTGCAACTTTTCAAACTTCTGTACAGCTATTCAAATTCACAGTTTCATAGGCCAGTTTAGTCATCACTCTTATATTACGAAAATACACATCTTTTACATATTCGCTAACGAGTATTCTTGCTTATTTTCACGTTATACTGCACCCTCCTCTGGGCCTTCTCTATAAGTTCTTTATGCTTCTTTTAAGTGCGTAGACCAAACCTGAAAGGCATATTCTAGTTTGGGGTCTCACGTGGGATATGAACGGTTCACTGAATATTTTCTTATTCATGTGCACGACTGCAATACTAATGTCCGCCTGCCAACAGTTTGTCTCCTCCGCTAAGCTCAGAATGTGGGACGAAGCAACACTTTAGGGACGATGTCGACCACCAAGACCCTCTAACACGGTTCCTGCGGCTTATCAACTTATACATAACATTCATATCAAGGCCAGGGCCTTCTTCCACAGTGTCTCAACCTCATTACTGGGCGTTCACTCGAGAAGAATTTCCTCCACCATGTGTCAAACCAGTTTAGCAGTACGTCTAGATCCCGTTGTGAGATGATGCAAAACTTTGGTTTTTTTTGTTTCCCTCATGACCTTGGGACCATCGGCAAACATACTCAGGTCGGAGTCCACTCCCTTTTTTGGGCAAGGCACTCCCATAGCTCACGAAGAGCAGCGGTCCCAAAACAGAACCCTGCGTCACGCCACTGGTGACCTCAACCCATTCCGGGAGGGCCTTCCCTGACATGACCCCTTTGTCCCCTTCCATTAACCTAACCTCGTACACATCGGTGGAGTCTACTCCCTCGTATTCCTGCCAGAAGATCACACTTCTTAACCAACCCCTTGGTTGAGAGGCATATTGTCCAGCGCTTTATGGCAGTTGGAAACGAAATTGCAGATATCAGAGAGGAAGCCTTTTTCTCCGAGTACCCCTATCCTTTACACACACACACACACACACACACACACACACACACACACACACACACAGTGTCACCTCCTGATGGACTCCTTGTGCGTAGTGGAGGGTCATCCAAGCTGAGGAAAGGACATCCGGGTGATTCATGCAACATTCGGGTCAGCGTCCCCGACCACATGAAGAACCCAGGTGCTGACGTTATCACCAGTCACACTCCGGCACCCACCAGCCTCCCGCTACACCCACCTCCCCAACACTCACTTCATGCTCACTCATTCCTAACACTTACATGTCATACATTCTTTCATAACACTCACATTATGTACACTCATTCATAACACTTACATATTATACAATCTTTCATAACACTCACATTATGTACACTCATTCATAACACTCACATATTATACAACCTTTCATAACACTCACATTATGTACACTCATTCATAACACTCACATATTATACATTCTTTCATAACACTCACATTATGTACACTTATTCATAACACTTACATATCATACATTCTTCCATAACACTCACATCATGTACACTCATTCATAACATTCATATACATTCTTTCATAACACTCACATCATGTACACTCATTCATAACACATACTACTGTACACTCATTCATGACACTCCCATACTGTACAATCACTCCACAACCACAATGCTGTTATGAACGATGCTGGTCCCGTGCAGCAGACAACCTTAGGTATTTTGCCACTAGGGAAAATACATATGTATTTGCTGGATGGCTTGGTGTGTGCATCCGGCATGGGGCCAAGACTGCACGTTTCGCACACGTCCTGGCCAAGGTCAAGCCGGCCTTCTACTCTGTCCACTAAAACGTTCTTCCCTCAAGTCTATAATTCCCCTTTTGGCTCTAGACTTTACAAAAAAAAAAGAATAAAGAAAAAATATTCCAGATTAAACGGTGATTCTACGGTAGAATTTATTACGTAGTGAACGTCTTCCGTACGGCACTGGTGTCTCAACAGCTTCTAAGTAAACAGTCCCAGTATTGGCCAGCTGTTGCCATGTCATGCAATCATGTAAACACGAGACAGTCGGCCAGCGGGCCACCTCTGGCAGTGCACGGTTCAGTATCGTGGGCACCTGACGGCAGCAACAGGATAGGAAAGGGAATCATGATAGACTGTCATTATTATGTTTTCACAAGATTCTGTGATGATACGAATATATGACACATCTCTTGCAAGATGAGGTAAGGCAATACATCAGCTGACTCCACTGTCAATATGAAAACATCTTGTGAATGTTATAACCGTGGCGTATGGTACAGCCTAACTACTCTCGTACTTAAATCCTGAAATGAAATATATAAAACTCATACCCTTTTTTTCCTTATTGACGTACATGATCATCAGACTTCTATGAAGATGGCGAATGAGTGAGATCTGGGAGAAGTGTGTCAAATAATGGAAAAGGTGAAGCACGTATGAGGGTGTGTGCATACATACAAAGGACTAAACACATAGTTATCAATCAATAAGATTAAAAGACGGGGCAAGACAAGTGTAAAACTCTCTCCTCGTAACACAAAAATACTTCTCTCTCTCTCTCTCTCTCTCTCTCTCTCTCTCTCTCTCTCTCTCACACACACACACACACAGATAATCTTTTAAGATTAGCTAACTTGTTTCTATCATGACTTCCCAGTTGGTGTGGTACATGTAATACCTCAGCTGTGTATTTTCAGCCGAATGGCTGCTTTGATTCAATAAACCTTTCTTCACCTATCATCTAAACCAGAGGAGAAAGACGCTGACAGACACAAAGAGACATAACTGGACAAATACAGAAGGAATGAGCGAGACAGAAGGAAAGGGAAGTTCAGACACACGAGATGTTAGCCACGAGAGGAGCGACGCAGACGCCAGAGGACAGACACACACGGGAACATGACGTGAGACGGAACGATATGAGACACAAGAGGGAAGCACGCACTACCTCCGTGCACATAACCGCGTCGGGTGTATGCAACGTCCAGCCACCACGTCATGTTATGGGCCACATACGCATACAGTGAGAGCGTATGTGGATTGATCTGTACCGGTGTCACCCGGCAAGCTTATTCTGCATACCCCATGCTCACCGTGTGAGCGATAGCGCAAAAAGATTACAAAGGGGTCACAAAGGGTCTTAAGTCAGACCCGAGTGGGTTGTGTTAGATTCATCCTCAACAACTGAAGCAGGTGTTGAAAGACTTTCGGTGGAGTGAACGTAGCAGCTGGAAGATGACGGCCCTCGGGACCCCGGTAACTGACGAGTCTGAAGCCCAAATAACCAACCAACCACGAGAGTGCAGGTGGGCGGGTAAATAACCAGACCGAGCCTACTGACTGGGCGACGTAAGATGTGTGTGAACTCAACATGGCACCAAGGAAGGCCTCAGGTATGGGCATGCTGCACACACTGTGGCGAGGCAGGGCACGCTCCACAGAATGTGGCGAGGCAGGGCATGCTCCACAGAGAGTGGCGAGGCAGGGCACGCTCTACAGAGTGTGGCGAGGCAGGGCACGCTCCACAGAGTATGGCGAGGCAGGGCATGGTAGGTGTCGTGGAGACTGAACAAATGGTCCATGAAAATGTCTCTTTACCGCACATACAAATTTACATACCCGCAGGACGTGAATGAAACATTATATACTTCATGGAAGTCAATGCAAAATAAAGAATATAAGAAATACATACATTCCCAGGAGTCTGTAACCCGAGGAAGCATAAAATAAAACATGAAAGACGTGGACTGTGCAGGTGAGGAGGGAAAGAGAGGTTGATGGCCTGCTTATACCAACAGGCAAGCAATAGAACCAACACAAACAAACAAGATAAGAACCAATGTGCAGGTAGCAAGCAGGCAAGCAGGCAGGGAGGGAGGGAAGCTTCACTTACAGTACACATTCAAAATACTTTTACTCACAAATCGACCACATAATCTTCGAAACGAATTCATAATTGATGCAAGCCCGACAGGTCTCGGGAGGCTGACGTAGTGCTGGTGGACGCTGAGGCTGGCGGTGTGATGCAGGCCGGAGCTCACTGCCCGAAGGTCGGGGCAGGAGGAGGAGGAGGAAGAGGAGGCGTGGAGGAGACTGGGTTCATGATGCACGTGGAGGCCGCACTCCACCGTCAGCGTGCTGGTGAGGGTGATCCACAAGGGGAAGCTGCGGGCCTCGTCCCGCCACGCGGCCCCATCCTCACCAACCCCTACAGCAACAGTCCCTGTGTGTTCCTCTCGCGTCTTGTACCGCAGAGTGAGGATCTTGGCGGATGACCGCCCCCGTCCACAGTTCCTTGAAGCTGAATTTAATAGCCCACTTCAGGCCAACGATAATACAATATCTCTGTTATGAGCCCGTCTGACGTGAGTGGGTTTTTGCAACACTTCACTTTCAATGTAATGCTTTTTGTTCTCACTTAATTCCACTTAGTAATTTACCTGCCAAATGTGTTGATCGTATCAAGGGTGGCGGAGGGGTGGCAGCACCGGCCGGGATGTACCTCAACACAGCAGAGGTAATCAGTGTAAGTGGGGAGGGCAGCTGCAACACTGGTGCACCAGTAGTGCTGTAGCACCAGTGTTGCACGTCACAGACACACATACACGCACGAGGCTCCGGAAGGTAATCACCTCTCTTTGTTCACAATGTTTCGTCTCGTGCAGTAAACCGAGTGAGTACTGGCGAACACAACACACTGGCTATATTAATAACTGCACCACTGTCACCAGCGAGGCGGGTGTGCTAAGGTGGGGCACTACTGTGTGGCACTGTTGTGTAGGCACTGCTGTAAGGACACTACGTCAGAGGCACTTGTAGGGCACTGTTGCAAGACACTGCAGTAAGGCACTGCTTTGATGGGGTCTCTGTTCTCGTGGACACAGCTTCTACATTAGTCGTTATCTTCACGGTCGATTCACACGTCAGGTTTTACAACGTATAAAAGTTCGGTATCATCAGACGGTCGAGTCACCAATGTGGAGGAGGAGCACGACCTGCCCGAGGAGTGGTATCCCTTGAACGGTGTGTGCCGGGACGGGGCGGGACGGGACGGAACGGGACGGGAGTGTTGCCCTCGCTCACCCACCACGCCCTCCACGCACGCCCACCACACTAGCGCAGGAGGACCGCCCGATATCTCTTATATACCTACAGGCCGACCGCCTCACCACCACTCAACGCTTGGGTGGTGAGGGGCGTGAAGACGTGCGTGGGGAGGAGTGGGTGTGGGTGTTGGTGGACGTGGGGAGGTGTAGGTGCTGGTGTACGTGGGGAGGTGTAGGTACTGGTGTTCGTGGGGAGGCGTAGGTGCTGGTGTAGGTGGGAGGGGAGTGACTGCCAGTGTTACTGACGCCACGTACATATGGAATTCATTATGGGAGCGTTACACGGAAGCAAGCGTACCCTAAAACATACGTCCTCTTATCTGTTGATAATACAGATAAGAGCCTCTCGCAAGGCAAGCAGCATGATATGATGATGATCCTAACCGAAGTACAAAAGGGGGCAGCTTAATCCAGCCCTCCCCAGCAGCAGCAGCAGATAATGAGACTATGGGAAGGCGACAACAGTACAAGGGAGGTTTGAGGGTTATCATGACTGAGGTACGTGTCCGGCCTGGGGGAAGGTCCGCTGCCAGAACTTGACCCCTTGAGCATGACGATGCGACCCCACAACGGCCCAGATCAAAGAGCAGACCATTATTGCTAAAGGTTGTACGTACCCTCGTGCCCAAAGGACTTATATGTCTGCTGTACTGCATTTAGCTATGCCATATATACTGGAGGTATGTGTTTTTGTTGTTGTTCTGTTTATGACTCTACAGGAGACTTAATTCACTGTTGACAATCACGTGCACGAACTCTTTTAATATAACTGTGTCTCTCAGACCATCACTATGTTTCCCTGGGATTCACTCCTCGTCTCTCTCACCGTTCACACTTTACATGAACGAGTCTGTGAACATCACTGTAAAATCTGCCGTTTGAATGGACTTTGGCTTTTCTACACCATACCAAGCCAATGGCTTTTCTGCACCATATCAAGCCAACAGACATGAAACTGTGGCGGCGAGAGATGTATAGTAATACAAACACGACCATCATCACACGGAGGCATGGTTCTTAATGTCGATACGAATATAATCCACAGGTGAAATAGCAGGCTAGGTAGACTTATGAGGTAAACTACCGTCAAGACCAGTGATGCTGGAGGTGGAGTGATACACTAGGTAGACTTATGAGGTAAACTACCGTCAAGACCAGTGATGCTGGAGGTGGAGTGATAGACTAGGTAGACTTATGAGGTAAACTACCGTCAAGACCAGTGATGTTGTAGGTGCAGTGATACACTAGGTAGACTTATGAGGTAAACTACCGTCAAGACCAGTGATGTTGTAGGCGCAGTGATACACTAGGTAGACTTATGAGGTAAACTACCGTCAAGACCAGTGATGTTGGAGGTGGAGTGATACACTAGGTAGACTTATAAGGTAAACTACCGTCAAGACCAGTGATGTTGTAGGTGCAGTGATACACTAGGTAGACTTATGAGGTAAACTACCGTCAAGACCAGTGATGTTGGAGGTGCAGTGATACACTAGGTAGACTTATGAGGTAAACTATCGTCAAGACCAGTGATGCTGGAGGTGCAGTGATACACTAGGTAGACTTATGAGGTAAACTACCGTCAAGACCAGTGATGTTGTAGGTGCAGTGATACACTAGGTAGACTTATGAGGTAAACTACCGTCAAGACCAGTGATGTTGTAGGTGCAGTGATACACTAGGTAGACTTATGAGGTAAACTACCGTCAAGACCAGTGATGTTGGAGGTGGATTGATACACTAGGTAGACTTATGAGGTAAACTACCGTCAAGACCAGCGATGTTGTAGGTGCAGTGATACACTAGGTAGACTTATGAGGTAAACTACCGTCAAGACCAGTGATGTTGTAGGTGCAGTGATACACTAGGTAGACTTATGAGGTAAACTACCGTCAAGACCAGTGATGTTGGAGGTGGAGTAATACACTAGCTAGACTTATGAGGTAAACTACCGTCAAGACCAGTGATGTTGTAGGTGCAGTGATACACTAGGTAGACTTATGAGGTAAACTACCGTCAAGACCAGTGATGCTGGAGGTGGAGTGATACATTGGGTAGACTTATGGGGTAAACTACCGTCAAGACCAGTGATGCTGAAGGGGACGATAAGGGAAAATATCAAAGGCATGAGTCGCCTTCTGCTCCAACAAGCACCTGGAAATATAACGTGGCTCCGTGGGAAGGCCCCTGGACTCATTCATAAACAGGAGGAAGGGTTTCCCCCCAGGGTGCACTAAGTCAGGCAGGCTGCACGGCATGTAACAATAAATGCAGACCTGCAGCAACAAACAACCTGGTGAGCCAGGCCCTCACCAGGGAGGCTTCCTCTCAGCCTGAGCTGCGGGGTAGAACGTAGTCCCCTTCTTCTTCTTCTCCTTCTTCTTCTCCTTCCTCTTCTTCTTCTTCTTCTTCTTCTTCTTCTTCTTCTTCTTTTCTTCTTCTTCTTCTCCTTCTTCTTCTTCTTCTTCTTCTTCTTCTTCTTCTTCTTCTCCTTTTCTTCTTCTCTTATTCTTCTACTTCTTTATTCCTCTTCTTCTTCTTCTTCTTCTTCTTCCTCTTCGTTCTCTTTCCTCGCCTCTTCCTATTCCTCCACCTCCTCCTCCCAGTCGCTTACCTCCCCTCCCCTGCCCTGGCCTCTCCCGTGTCGCCTCCCTGGCTGTCGTCGGCGCCGAGATTCCTTGATATAGTAACCGGAAATGCCCCTCTGGTGCCAAGGATGTTCCTCTGATGTGCCTGGTGATGGGTGTGTGTGTGTGTGTGTGTGTGTGTGTGTGTGTGTGTGTGTGTAATTACCTATTTGTTCTGCACGGGGAGGGAGTTCTACAGTGATGGGAGCCCCATCTCTTGTACTTTCTCTTCATTCATACAACCTTTTGAACCTTCTGTTTGCTGTCCACGTTTACAATGTCATTACTCAAGTTTACTTCATGCATCCATTACTCTATAAAAGGACTTATTTACATTCCTTTTTTTTTTTTACACGTTTCTTGTTTAATCTTATGTTGTGGTCTCTGGATGTTCTATCCCCAAACCTCTCGAAGAATTGTTCACTCTATACGTCATCAAACTGATTCGAAAACTTGAATACTTGTGATTAGGTCATCCTCCACTCCTCTCTGTGCCTCAGCTGTCTTAACTCCGGTACCATCTTTGTTGCTCTCCTCTGCACCTTCTCTATAAGCTCTTTGTGCTTCTTCAAGTGCGACGACCAAACCTGAGAAAGCAGGAGCTAATTTTGGCCCATGCAGGATCCGATCGGCTTTCTGAACATTCCCTTGACCATATACTTCAACTGTATTCTAATGTTTGCCAAGAGACAGTTTGTCACCACTACGGTACTCCTAAATGTGGGACTTTGGAGACTGGCTAAGAACGAAGTCGACTCCCAAGCCCCTTTACACACACACACACACACACACACACACACACACACACACACACGCTCCTGCAGCTTACGACCTGCTTTGTGATATTCTCCCAGAGGCAATCCTTCCCAGTAACCCGACCTCATTACTTTACACCCACTTGAGTTGAATTCCACCAACCATCCATCAGATCAAGTCTGGAGCTTGAATATGTCTCCGTCTCCTTGTTGGTCGATGAAGTCCTCAGCGCTTTTTACCTCAAGACCTTGGCAGCATCATCTGCAAACTTCTTCAAGTCGGAGTCCAATCTTTGTGGTACGTCTTTCTCTGTGAGCATATATGAGAGAGAGAGAGAGAGAGAGAGAGAGAGAGAGAGAGAGAGAGAGAGAGAGAGAGAGAGAGAGAGAGAGAGAAATGAGAGAGTCTTATCCAGATCAGATACAAGTATTATATACTTTGAAGTTCCTGTAAAATTACATGAAAAACTCAAATTCAGCTTATCTACCCCAACTGTGGAAAACGCCAAAAATATGAATGAAATGGAACTGTACAGCGATGTGTGGACACGGCTTGTTCCTGCTAACTGGGCCTCTCTGTCGGTGTGAACAAAGGTTGCATCTTGCGCTCCTGTTCGGACCCACCATTTTGTCTCCATCCATATAGTTTGAGAAATCCTATTACTGTCCAGGACCAGATCACCTCGTAATAGACCATCAGGTCTTCTGTTATCTGTCCTTCCCAGGTACTCCCAAGCGCTACTGTCCTGCAGCATCTACGGAGACTCGTTCCCCACCGTCGGATATTCAGTTATCTTGACTACCATAGCGTACTAGAGACGCCTCGCGAAGCAACGGGCCGTCTGATGAGATTATCCGGGTGACAAGATCCATAAGTAAGCATCAACGGAATACAGGTAGAACGTTGAGGCAGGGAGATGGTGTGTATGTGTGAGCCTCACCAGGGGAGAACTGAGGACACATTAGCCCTGTGTGAGGAACATGAGGAAACTCGGGCCATCTCAGCCCTGAGGACACACTGGTCCTGAGGTTACACTGGCGCTGAGAACACTGACCCTACGATAACTCTGGCCCTGAGGGTCACACCAGCCCTGAGCCTCTCCGACGAGGAGGACAATGTAGCGGTGACCAAACAATGACGCAGCGTCTGGTGATCCCGGCTTCTGACGGGGTAAGGAGGCACCACCACAACACTTGATGGCTGCATCTCTGAGCCAAAGTCTTACTGGGTACTCGTAGTTTCAGTCTCCGTCTCTCTTAGTTTCAAAGTCTACTTCACGTGGTTTCACTGTCTACTTCTTGTGGTTTCATTGTCTACTTCTCGTGGTTTCACTATCAACTTCTTGTGGTTTCATTGTCTACTTCTCGTGGTTTCACTATCTACTTCTCGTGGTTTCACTATCTACTTCTCGTGGTTTTATTGTTTAATTGTCTTGGTTTCAGAGTCTACAACCAATATACCTCTTCAGTCAACACTTTGTTCATCATGACGGATATGTAAACATGATGGCCAAGAATAAAACCCACGTACATGGATCGAATTCATGGTCAGCTCTCTGTGTCTCACACATACTCCATCAGTTCTAGTGGGTTCCAATTATAGCTGCTACAAGAACGAAGATAATGGCCAAGGTGGCTCATGTCGGAGCTCCCACCCAGTAATTTATTTCTGGAGATATTCTGGTGTCAGGCTCTCAATCTTGGGTCAGGCAATATTGGTAGGGTGATCCCGCACCAGCACACATTGACACGATACCATCGTCAACCCCTCCGACTCGGTCCGACCTTTCTGTCACTCGCCCTATTAGTCCATCATGGGCAACCTAGCCAACAGCCGACCATGCCAAACAGCCCAGCCGGTCTGCAGCCCACCTGGCCACTCTCCCGTCCTCCCCGCTGAACCCAACTGGTCATCCTTCGTCCCAACCGCTGACCCAACTGGTCACCCTTCATCCAAGCCGGTGACCCAACTGGTCCCCCTTCGTCCCAGCCGGTGACCTAACTGGCCACCCTTCGTCCGAGCCGCTGACCCAACTGGTAGCCCTTCGTCCGAGTCGCTGACCCATATGGTCACCCTTCGTTCGAACCGCGGACCCAAGTGGCCATCAGTCCACCCAGACAGCCGACTGACGTAATCAGGTTCAGTGGCTCACGCGAGACAGTACCCCACTTGGCAATATGCCCACTACGGCACATGGCCATAAGTGTAGCTAGCCACTACCCCCAAGAGGGACACGAGCCCATCTTACTACTACCCTCAAGTGGCCATCTGACCCATCTTGCCACTATACTCAACCGACACCCCCTTCCCCCTTTTCCATCTAGCAACTCCCTCTACCTGGCCAGTTCCCCACTTGGCCACTATCCTCACCTGGCCGCTGGCCCACCTATTCCCAGCATCGGTGGCGTCGGCGGCGTGTTGTTGGCAGAGTTAGAGGAAACATACAGACGGGACGGAGTCAAGGAACTCTAATGAGATCTGAGAATATACAAAATTCAGGATGTTATATTATGATCACACAAGCTTCCTGGAGGGACGACGACCCGTGTCCCAGTTTAGCTGAGGGCCAGACCAGGGCACAAGGGGGGAAGTTGGGTGGAGGCGGAGGTAGGCTGGCTGGACGGGCGGGTCTTGGGTGGAGGGGTGTGTGTAATCGTGGAAGTGTGGGAGTTTACGAGTCCAGATGTGAGCAAGTTGATGCCAGGGTGAGTGGGTATGAGTATCGCTGGGTATTAGTAATGAATGGGGGGGTAGTAGGCCCACAGTCAACCCAGCTGTTCATCCTCCCCTTGGTGCTGGTCGATAAATGGGCACCTGGCGTAGGCTTTAGCAATCACGAGGTGACTTCGACTAGGGCGGACAATCTCCAGTGCCATTTCGGTTACCATATAAAAAAAAAAAGAAGTGTGAGTAACGGTGGGTTAGTAAGGGCTGGGGCGTGTGACTCCCTACTTTAACCACGACAAAAGACAATCACTGTTTACATCCGGGTATGTCCCCGACACCGAGCGAGGGTGACAACCATCTTGACCATGGTTGGCCTCAATCAAGAGACCATCGAATCCACCAGGACCCTCCTAACAGTGGCAATCCTTCACAGAATTATCCACTTGTGTTGAGTATCTGTAAATATACATCATTTCAACTGTCACCCCAACCAGGTACTTGCAGTCCACTACTTTTAAAAGGCTTCTGGGAAACTTCGATTGTCTCGGCGCCTGGATAAAGAAAAGCGTTCATCACCGTCTGAGAAGCATGTCTACCGACGTCACCCTCGTACTTAGCGAGATGCAAGAGGGTTCGGTGTTCGCAGGGAGGAAAGGGAGCAGTGGGCAGGGGGCTCAGTTATCCCAGGTCGTACCGGAAGTACATGATGGGAGATGGTGGTTCAGCGTCACGGTGTCCACAGATGGATGGGGTCAGACGGAGAAGGGACAGGAGGAAAGCAAGCTTCGATGTTCACAGGTGACACTGGTGTTCAGCTGTTGAAGGAGAGGAGGCAGCTGGGAGGTGGTACAGGAGGAGGCCTGACCACCCTCTGGCCCCGGGACGTCACCATCACCAGACGTCCACCGCCGCTGCCAAGACGTTACGACGGAGTGTCCCGAGAACACCTCAGCCTGGGGCTCTGCTCACGCTACTACTGTCACTATAGTTACCTTTCTGTACTGTACTGTACTGTACTGTACTGTACTGTACTGTACTGTACTGTACTGTACTGTACTGTACTGTCCTGTGCTGTACTGTACTGTACTGTCCTGTCCTCTACTCTACTGTACGGTGAAGGAGTTCTACACCGATGGGACCCCATCACCTCATCACCGCTAAGTTGAGATGGTGATGCACCTTGACTCTGGCCCCTGCAGTTGGAGTCCTCCCAGCGCATCCCAGGTTCGGATCTCGACACGAAGCTCCGTCGTACATTACTAACAAAGGCCCACCCGGGGGTTGGGGGGGGGAGATTACTGTGAGCAATGGACTCATGGAGGAGGGCAGGATAGGGCTGGGTAGAGGAAGGATACATGGGCAAGGTAAGGGAAATGGGAGGGATGAGGGAGACACGAGGAGTAAGTGAGTGAGCGAGCTAAGAAGAAGCTATACAGGAGGGGAAGGTGAAAAGGGAAGGACAAGGGAAGCGGAGGGGAAATGTATGGGGAGGGACATGTAAGGGATAGGCTAAGAGTGGTGATGGGAAGCTGTGGTGGAGGGAGGTGGGGTGCTGGCTGGGGAGCCGGTGGAGGGAGGTGGGGTGCTGGCTGGGGAGCCGGTGGAGGGAGCTGGGGTGCTGGCAATATATAACAAGGGTGGAGAATAATGTGAGGCGGGTGTCATGTCTGACACCAACATAAACAAGCAAGCAATTCTACTCGTGTCAGGATCACCTGCCTGGCACCCATCTGCCTCCTGTACCTGTGGCTACACACACTACCTCCCTCACCACAGCCACCTGTCACCACACTATCTCCCTCACCACAGCCACCTGTCACCACACTACTACCTCCCTCACCAACACCACCTGTCACCACACTGCCTCCCTCACCACAGCCACCTGTCACCACACTGCTACCTCCCTCACCAACACCACCTGTCACCACACTACCTCCCTCACCACAGCCACCTGTCACCACACTATCTCCCTCACCACAGCCACCTGTCACCACACTACTACCTCCCTCACCAACACCACCTGTCACCACACTGCCTCCCTCACCACAGCCACCTGTCACCACACTACTACCTCCCTCACCAACACCACCTGTCACCACACTACCTCCCTCACCACAGCCACATGTCATGTACCACTTGTCACCACACTACCAGCAACCACACAGCGACGGTAGTTATGATCTGTAGTCACGCCCCACCCACTTCTATCCCACGAGGCTCCAGCACCCACCTACCGTTCAATCCCCCAAGAGTCTCAGTGTACGACCTGGAAGATAGACTAAACTGGAAGGAAAACATGAGCACCATAACCAAGTCCCTCTGCTATCCACTCTACATCCTCCGTAAGACCCAAGACACCCTGAGCCTGAACTCAAGGCCGTTTCACACAGCTCTCTTTCCTCCCAGACTCAAGTATGTCTCCCCAGCCTGGTCTTCCTCCTCATCCACCACACACCTGGGGCTACTAATAACGGCGCAGAGAGGCGAGGTCATGCCAGATCCTCCTCAGTCCCTCTTATAACATCATCAAGGGGCGTTAAACACATTCAGTCCCTCTTATAACATCATCAAGGGGCGTTAAACACATTCAGTCCCTCTTATAACATCATCAAGGGGCGTTAAACACATTCAGTCCCTCTTATAACATCATCAAGGGGCGTTAAACACATTCAGTCCCTCTTATAACATCATCAAGGGGCGTTAAACACATTCAGTCCCTCTTATAACATCATCAAGGGGCGTTAAACACATTCAGTGCCCTCGACGTTCGTCAAGCATCGCCCAGACCTTCCTCCTCCTCCTCCTCCTCCAATAGTTCTGTCAGAAGCTATTACGTCACTCCCTGCGCCACCTCCTCCCGCCACCTGGAACCCCCCCGAGCTCCTCCAGTCCTTCTCTAGTATATTACCACCGGGCTGGTCACGATGGTAGAGGTAATAGCCGACGGCAAAGGTGCTCTGAGATATGCTGTTCTCAATCTGGAGTTTCTGTACCTGCTCAACAGTATTGTTTTTGGCTAAAGAACAGTTTCACGGTGAATTTTCTTCGATAACCATTGGACTGTCACCTCCCAGTCTCTTTAACCCCTCCCTCCACTCCTTTCATTCCACCAGTGTCTAAATGTATGTATTTTCGGTATATTTCGAGCTACAGGATGCAATTAATTAATCAAACCTTCACTTAATATTATCATTATTATCATTATTATTATTATTATTATTATTATTATTATTATTATTACTATTATTATCATTATTATTATTATTATTATTATTATTATTATTATTATTATTATTATTATTATCATTATTATCATTATTATTACTATTATTATTATCATTATTATCATTATTATTATCATTAAATCTATCTTCATTACTACTATCAAGATACCAACAGTGATGCACCATCTGCCTATCACCATCACTCACAACACAGTTTGCCTCATTACCATCTGCGACCCTACACCACCTGTCACACACACACACACACACACACACACACACACACACACACACACACACACACATGGCATCACCATAACGACCATCACCATCTGCTCACCATACGGATGCTCACGATCACCATATGCGCATCATCGTCTGCATCACCAGCTGTTGCGACGCCACCTCCCCTTGTCTCAACACCACCTGGCCAGCGCCAGCATCAACGCCTCCCGCCAGCGCACCTTTAAAAGGGCAGCCAAGACAGACGAGAGGTAGGGCGGGGAGAGGGCCAGGCAGGTGTACCAGCCAGGGATGTATCATGGCCCAACAGCATACATACAAACACACAATTATCACTATGGAGCAAGAAGACGACGGTGCGACCTTGAAGTATGACGGTGCGATCCTTGAACACGACGGTACGACCCCGACGTACGACGGTACGATCCTTGGGTATAGGGTGCGTGGTGCGACCCTGAAGTATGACGGTGCGATCCTTGAACACGACGGTACGATCCTGAAGTATGACGGTGCGATCCTTGAGTACGACGGTACGACCCTGAAGTATGACGGTGCGATCCTTGAACACTACGGTACGACCTTGAAGTATGACGATGTGATCCTTGAGTACGATGGTACGACCCTGCAGTATGACGGTGCGATCCTTGAGCACGACGGTACGACCCTGACGTACGACGGTACGATCCTTGGGTATAGGGTGCGTGGTGCGACCCTGAAGTATGACGGTGCGATCCTTGAGCACGACGGTACAACCCTGAAGTATGACGGAGCGATCCTTGAGCACGACGGTACGACCCTTGGGTATGACGGCACGACACTTGGGTACGACAGTTTGATCCCTAGCTAGGTACAATGACCTACATAACGTGCTCAACGGTTTGCAGGGTTCTAGTCAAGGTTTGTTCCGCAGCGCTCATGAGACGCACCGTCGTGCTCAAAATATGCAATGAACAAGGACTTTGTTCTAAATATATTCCAGACTTGTTAAGGAATTTCGCTCCATACGATGACGATAAAACTTTCGCTTGTGAGTCACAGGGTGGGAAAGGGGCGAAAGTTCTGGGAGCGTTGAAAAATGTGTGGAGGCGAGAATGTTATCTTGGAGAGCAAAAATGGGTATGTTTGAAGGAACAGTGATTCTAACAATGTTATATGGTTGCGAGGCATGGGCTATGGATTGAGTTGTGCGGAGGAGGGTGGATGTGTTGGAGATGAGATGTTTGAGGACAATATGTGGTGTGAGGTGGTTTGATCGAATAACTGATGAAAGGATAAGAGAGATGTGTTGTATTAAAAGGAGTGTGGTTGAGAGAGCAGAAGAGGGTGTTTTGAAATGGTTTCGTCACATGGAGAGAATGAGAGAGGAAAGATTGACAAAGAGGATTTATGTGTCAAAGGTGGAGGGAACGGAGAGAAGTGAGAGACCAAATTGGAGGTGGAAGGATGGAGTGAAAGAGATTTTAAGTGATCGGGGCCTGAACATGCAGGGGGGTGAAAGGCGTGCAAGGAATAGAGTGGAATGGAACGATGTGGTATACCGGGGTCGACGAGCTGTCAATGGATTGAACCAGGGAATGTGAAGCGTCTGGGGTAAACCATGGAAAGTTTTGTGGGGCCTGGATGTGGAAAGGGAGCTGTAGTTCGGTGCATTATACATGACAGCTAGAGACTGAGTGTGAACGAATGTGGCCTTTGTTGTCTTCTCCTAGCGCTACCCTCGCGCACATGCGGGGGAGGGGAGTTGTCATTTCATGTGTGGCGGGGTGGCGAAGGGAATGAACGAAGGCAGAAAGTATGAATTATGTACATGTGTATATATGTATATGTCCGTGTAAGTATATATATGTATGCATTGAAATGTATAGGTATGTATACGTGCGTGTGTGGACGTGTATGTATATGCATATGCATGTAGGTGGGTCGGGCCAATCTTTCGTTTGTTTTCTTGTGCTACCTCGCTAACGTGGTAGACAGCGACAAAGGATAATATATATATATATATATATATATATATATATATATATATATATATATATATATATATATATATATATATAAAGTACCCTAATTCTTTCATTGATGAATCCCTTAAGTTAGAAATCATTTTATAGAGCTGAACCCAAACCTCCCATTGACACCAAGACTCTTTTAGTTCTCCCTTTTAATAATGATTTTACTTTACTTCCCATGTTGCTTAAATCCTTTAATGTAAATCTTGCCTTCAGCAACAATAATACTATAAAGAATATCTTAAACAGGAACCCACCAGAAAATTCTCCTGGGTGCATCTATAAAGTGCCATGCGGATACTGTAATAAGTTTTATGTTGGGCAAACTGGTAAGGATCTTTCTGTTAGACTTAAGCAACATAAATATAGAACAAGAACAGGACAAGAATCAAATGCCTTGTTTAATCACGTTAAAAACAACAATCATTGTACTGACTGGAGTAATGCCATCTCAATTATTAACTCTAACTCCAATACCACGAGAAATATCATTGAATCTTCTATTTCTAAAAACACAAAGAATTATAACCTTAATATTAGTGAAAATCTATACAAATGGATAGCTTTATTGTTGATAAAATTTGTAAATAATTTCCCTTCTTGTCTACATAATAAGCTTATGATACGCTCGTTGTCTATCTTGGACAATCGCATGTTTACCAAATGGCGTCCTAGCTACGTCTCTTCGTTGTATATTACCTGACTGTTATATTTCTCTCTTGTGTCTCCCATGATGTGATTATTACACGAAAGTGCACTTGAGAACTTATCGTGTTTCATTTTCCCCACGGACTCATGGAAATATATATGTATATATATATATATATATACATATATATATATATATATATATATATATATATATATATATATATATATATATATCAAATATAATATATATATATATATATATATATATATATATATATATATATATATATATATATATATATATATATATATACTCACACACACACACACACACACACAATGATAATAGTGTACCAGGACAGCGGCATCAGACAGTAAACCTCGTCACAAAACATCCCTTTAAGATACAGCAATTGTGAGAGGGAGAAAAAACAAATAACATATATTAAACGCAGCCACCAATTACGTCACAGATGAGAGCCATTAGAGTGACAGTAATTTCAAGACGATTTGGAAAAACATAGTCGACCAGCTAAATGTAAACCAAACAACAACAGATGATGCAATGCAGACACCTTATATATATATATATATATATATATATATATATATATATATATATATATATATATATATATATATATATATATATATATACACTACCCTTACACTAGTAACCTCTCGCGAGAGGTTATGAAGACACATACCCTCAATCACTGGTAACAGTGATGACAAGTCTACACCATAGCCCTCCGTCAGTGTCAAAAGTTCTGCAGGTGATATCAGCGGGTCTTCCGTATCTCCGCCACCCTCACACATAGCAGCAGCGGGAGCACTATGGGCCTCAAGTCACGGGCTGTAACACACCGCCAGCAACACAACAACACCCACCCGCCACACTCACATCGTCGTCAACACTCAATTGACTTCCGTGCGTCCCTCGTCACTACCATGAACACATTCCTCATTCTGATCTTCCACGAAAACACTGAGAGGAGAGAGTCAAGGGTAGTGGATTTTACGGGGGGAAGTGACACCAACGCATCATACACACGTTCCTCAACTACCGCTGGACAGTCAAGAAAGTTCGAGTGTGAGGTGGGCACATCACCATGACTGACTGTGTGAGGAGGTACGAGTGTGAGCTTGCTTGTCCGTGGGAGGGTTAATCTTTCTATAAATCAAGTGGCATGCAATAAAGCTAAGCCTATATCTTAACTAACTTGCGACGTAACTTTTTACACGTATTTGCATACCTAGAAAAAACTTAATAACTTCATATATATATATATATATATATATATATATATATATATATATATATATATATATATATATATATATATATGAATGTATGTATTCACGTATATGCGCGCATGCATGTATATATCTAAGATGCAGGTATGTTACCGGAGTCCGACTTCATAAGTGAGGCTCGGTCAGCGTTAACGGACGGAAAGGAACACAGTCTTATTGAGGATCTTTTCGCTCCGAAGGAGTCTTATATTTCCTTGCTCCTCTCTGGGACGCAGCCACATAAGAGAAGTCCTGGGGTTCTATGATCAAATATATAGTCATGTGGGAGTTGCTGGATTTAATGGCTATGCACAGGTGGCTGCAGGGTTAAGCCAGATCCCGCAGCATAATAAAAGTAATTATATAAACGCTCATAAGGTTATGTCGTGATGTAACAGGTTGACAATTTTAGCACGACGGTGAGATCCCTAAGACACGACCTCTACGACCCTTTTTATTCATTTATTTATACGCCTAATTATCATTAAAAGCGGTTAATCCGCTACAGCAGGGGGTGAGAAGGCAGACAGTGTATCGTGCGGCCGGCAGCGGTATCACGGCAGCATGGTAGTCTCGTACCTTGCGTAGGGCTGGGTGACCTTGACCTTTAACATTTCGACTTCGTAGCTAACAGAGATCGTCATTCAGCTGAAACCCAATATGAATATATACACCACGTCTTGCAATGACTGGGTAATCCTAATAAGAGATATAAACCAGATTGGTACTTAATACAGACAGGAGGAAGCAATGATTGGGCAAGTATATATCAATTGTCGACGTTTCCCTCTATGAGGTGAACAAAACCTTAATAACAATGCTAATATCACGCACCAGCACAACAATACCACACCACCATAACCAGAGCCACCAACATACCGTCACCAGCAGAGATACCCACACTGGGGAGTTCCCCCTACCCTGAAAGAACCCAGGGAAAGCCTACATAGAAAACGATGAAAGACCAAGTTCCTCGGATACCCCATCCAAGAACGTCAGTCTTTTTTTGTTTCTTTTTTTTACAAAGTTTACTGTTTTTGCCACACTCAAGGCGGCTAATTCATCACGGTGGCCATGCTCACCCTGTGAGCGTTAGGGCAAGAGGATCACAAAGGGTCTTAATCTGTCCCCAGTGGACAGATGAATTATAACATCAGTTGAAACCTTGTTTATGACATAAGCTTAAAGTTATGTGAAAAGACTTAAGCTTGCTGCATCCACAGGCTTCGTGACGAGACTCTGTGCGGTGGCAACTGTATAATAATACATAGAAACATTATATATTTATAAAATCATCCTTAGAACTGACTCAAAAACTTATATTCCGACAGAAGTTGCCCATGAGGTGACAGACACTGGCAACAACCAGGGAGGCAGAACAGGAGCAGGAGAGGAGAGGAAGAGCGAGAGGCGTGTGTCACTCCCAAGTGGTAACGGGAGCTGACTGTACGCAGGTAATGAGGGAGATGATGCATGATGACCCATGAATATGAAAAAAATAAAAAAAAATGTGGGGAGAATAACGAGCAACACATGGCCGACCATGAAGTGAAGCTAGAGATTCTCATGAGGTCATGGCGGTGGAGACGTGATGCCAGGGATGGTGCCAATAGATGCCGGGTGACTCAGGCGCTACCTGGCACTCTGTCCACACACCTCAAGTACAACTGTCAATCCCAGAGCGTTGCTGCTACGCCGGGACCACACCACGGCTGGGTCGTCCCCAGACCAACACGAGTGGTTGTATGTTCTCGCTCAATATAACAAGGGTTCCATCAAGGCCTTGTGTGCACTGTACACTCGCTCTGCTGCGGTCGTACGTGCGTCAAACTGCCGATGTCCTGATGTCGGACTGTAAGACATTTCTGTTGAGTCTCTGATGTCTTCTGTAAACAGACAGGGAGACAACACGTCCATACGGCTTAATCAGGCTGGCCAACACACAGACGCCAGGCTGGAGTCTGGGTCGACTGCCACCTGTTACCACTGCCGGATAGGCTTGCGGTCTGAAATAAACACAAGTTTGCGTTCCCGGGGAGAGGAAAGACGAACAACAGAGAGCGTCGCCCGTGTGCAGCCGAGTGTACACTGTACACGTTGTGTGCCAGAGATGTGTGTCATGAGTGAGGGTTCGGGAGGGTTACAGCCGCTGCTGGACTGTACTTCCTGCCGTAATTATTCTGGTAGAAGAAGAGGAGGAGGAGGAGGAAGAGAAGGAGTAGGAGATGAAAGAGTCAAAGGGAGGCGCTTGAACAACAAGAACTTCAGATCAAGCTGTTTTCTGACCGAACGTTATACCACATGCCCACAGTTCTGACACTGGAGGTCTTGATTGAACGGTTCGTAGTGCATCTGGGACATGAAAAGTAATCTTTAATGAATATTCTCTTCTTAAAATAGATCCAATCCTCTCTCGGTAGCATATGATTACCCCAAATGTTACAATGTGAAACAAACCCGTAGGAGGGGAGGGCATACATCATGCGAGTATGAATGTCGAAGGCGGAGGAGCGTAGCGCCGCCAAGCGATTAATATAGCTGGGATGTGTGGGTGGCTGGGTGGTTGTGACGGCCTACCAACAACCACCACCAGCCAGCAGCACAGGAGGGCAGAGGCAACCATGTGACTCTTCGCTGATCATGTCTTCCAAAGTCCCTTGTGAGGGAATGTTTATTCTTGAGTGGGTGGCCGTGGTCAGTGTAGACACAGATTTGGCCCATTCCAACAGTCCATTTGTGAACACCAGGAGGAGGTCACACCGAAGGTCATTTCCCCACTCTCCTACCCCCTCACTACGTAACACCGCGACTCTACATTTTCCCCCGTCACTCCGTAACACTATAATTCTCCCTACATCCCCGCCCCCCTCACTACGTAACACTGTGATTCTCCCTGCATCATCTCCCCTCACTACGTAACACCGTGACTCTCACTACATTAACCCACGTCACTACGTAACACCAAGATTCTAACTACATTTTTTCTATACACTCCTTTGAAACCTGACATACACATTTCGTGGGCAAGGATATCAATGTGCCATTACGATAGACAGACTTTCCTCACACGCAAGTCAGATGTCAGAGTGGCTAGGTGATCGTGTTCCACTCTCTCTCTCTCTCTCTCTCTCTCTCTCTCTCTCTCTCTCTCTCTCTCTCTCTCTCTCTCCATCCCTCCGTCTCTCTCACGCACGACGTCAGAGCGGCCATGGCTCGTTGGCTGGTCACTTGAGGTTTAGGCCTCTCCAACAGTGAGAGTCATTATGGCCGTCAACATCGTGTCATTTCCAACATCTTCCCCCACAGATAATATGTTTAACATCTTCTTCAGCTGTTCAAGATTATATCAAGACTATATGTATTGAGCCCAAGAGTATACACGTCCTGACATTATCCCTTAAAGTTTGAAGTCAGAAGATATACAGCGTCCACTCAACTTTTATATGAATATACTTTTGGAAACAAAACACAATCTCTCCTTTAATGAACGCATCTGGCAAACTCCCCTGTGCGTGATACAGGGTGATACAGAGCAAACCATACGCAAATCTATGCAGAAATCTGATTTTTCTTTTTTACTTTCTTTTCAAGGAAGTTCTTGTGAGTTGTCACACGCTGGCCAGACTACAAAGCAACACCTGAACAGACACGAATCTTATGATTCGTTACGGTCCTCCGTCCGTGTGGTGGTGCTGCTGCTGCCTCGCCTTGCTCTGGGCCAGTAGTTGCTCATCATTGTCTCCCTTCACGCTACTACCCGCCAGTGACTCCCGTACTACTACTACGACGTGAGCCTCGAAGCATGACGGAGTTAGCCTTGAAGGTGGGAGGACAACCGGGCCTATGACCTGATCTTTAAGTGTCCTAAATGACACCTTTCCTGTTAAGCGCTGATGTGAACAGCGTGTCAAGCTTTCGACTGTAAACTACTGCTTACAAAAATGAGTTTACATCTACTTCCACTACTGATTATATCACGTGAGTTTACAGTCGCCATGTTGTGCACGTCACACTATAGCAGCATCACACTTCCCACTCGACCAGTGGGCCCGTCAATGCCCTGGCAGATGACCAGATGTAGCTACCCACTTATCCTATTCTGTAGGCCATTGTGGCCGCCGCCCACCTACCACTGCTGGTGTAGGTGGTGGCCACCGGTCGTTGCCCAACACATCACCACCCCACACACACACACACACACACACACACACACCACCTCCTCCTCTTTGGCTCACCCACCCTGCAGCTGTTGCTGGAGGGGAAGGATCACGAGAACCCGTGCACGATGCACCGCGCCGACTTGACACACGCGCTACCCAGCACTGGTATATAATTCCCACACAGTGTTGGAGAGTCGTACACACGCCAGTCCCCAGCCGCCACCGGAGAGTTATAAAGTGAACTCAAATATGAGGTCGTCTTCATCCACACGCGTTAGAAAAGCCGAAGGAAACTCCCTCGATATTCTTGAGTCTGATCAATGAGAACGTCAAACAGAATCAGTCCCATGACCAGAGTCGACACAATGCCACAATAACCCGGGAACAAAAGAGGAGAACACTTCACCAAGGAAGCAGCTGTTGACTTCACGTTATCTGGAGGTGAAACCGTTGAGAGTTAACCATAGACAGACAGAGACGAATGTCTAGAGGGAAGACTAGAGGGAAGAGGTAAGGTTACACTTGAGGGCTGGGGGTCTACACCAATAAAGACCACACTGTGAACTAGCGTTAGGGACACAGCTTACCTCATCTACTCCCGACCACAAGGCACAGTTCAGCAATATTCCTAGAAATTTGATGAAGCTTTTCGCGTCAAGTCGAAGGTTGTGATTCTGGGAAAATCGGCAAGAGATAAGGATGGTAAGTTCGAGTTCCAAGAACGTACGACAAAGATGATCATTTTTCAGAGGGAATGAAGGTGAGAGCTGAGGACACTCCCTAGAGAGGAGGGGCTCCAACCACTGCTTCTGCAGGTGACAACATCAGCCCAGAAATCTCTCTCTCTCTCTCTCTCTCTCTCTCTCTCTCTCTCTCTCTCTCTCTCTCTCTCTCTCTCTCTCTCTCTCTCTCTCTCTCTCTCACCAACCAAAAAGGCTGAGGACAGGTCATCGTGAGGAAATGGGGCCCATGCCAGGCACATCCACCCCCAGTTCCCTCAGTGATCCACTGATGCTCGTTAATGGTAAACCTCAGCATGAATCATCGCCCTGACCATCCCATAAATAACTCCGCCTCACCACCATCATGACACTCCTGCTTAAAACGAAGTGATCAGAAACTGACAGACGAACTATCACTTCTAAGAACCGCAAGTCTCCCTACCAAATCACTGTAACGATTTCTCATATATATATATATATATATATATATATATATATATATATATATATATATATATATATATATATATAAAGAAGGATCACAATCAAGCGCGTGATCAAGTATATTCCTATGAGTCTACGGGGAACATGAAACACAATAAGTTCCCAAGTGCACTTTCGTGTAATAATCACATCATCGGGGGAGACACGAGAGAGAAATATAACAGTCACTCGAAACATAGTTTACTCTTCAGTCACTGAGTGGATAACATTTCTAACAGCATATAGGCTTCTCCTTCACGTACACGTACATAACTTCGTGGAGTGGATCATAAGTGCGGTGCAGCAGGCGGCCGTCGGAGTGCTCCCACTCAGCGCTTCTCACAACCTCTCCTCCAGTCGACCACACCAACAAACAGCAGCAGTAATACCATAACGCCTGGATCAGCGAGTGAGTCCACGTTTAGCACTGAGATGGTCCTGCACCTCCAGTAAGTGGCATCTGCGGACACGTACTTGCATCGGGGAAGCCTAAAGAGGCTGAACATAATCTCGTCTGAACGTTCACTTGTTCAGTTGTTCACCAGTTCAAAAAACACGACCCGAGAAGTACAACGCCGCCTGGAAGGCCACAGCTGCCGTACCCTCTGCCCAACACCTGCAGGCAGTGATGGCAGATTAATCTTAAGACAGCTTTACTTCAAGGACTCGTTACCATCCCTGCTGGTCGGTCGTTTTGAGACTAAGCTCCCATGAAGGCGAGCTGCTCCGTCATTCTCTAATATGATGGGTCATGACAGCACTACTGCCGCGTGAGGACACCTCAGGGATACACTCTGTACCAACTTAATCACTTCTTGGCTTAATCCGTCGAGACGGTGAAGTTTTAGCCTTGTGACCCAGGCTTCGGTACCTCTTACTGTACCTGAAGCACTCTGTATCTTACCGTACCTGTAGCACTCTGTATCTTACCGTACCTGTAGCACTCTGTATCTTACTGTATCCTTGCACACCCCAGTTGTCGACTGCTATTCTACACTCTCTGTATCTTACTGTATCCTTGCACACCCCAGTTGTCGACTGCTATTCTACACAAACAATCGCGTCCTTCGCTTCACTGTGGAATTACCTCGCACGTATACATTATGAAGCCTCTCTCACCTCTCCCGCCACAGGTAATGTATACTATAAGTGTTGTTACGCATCCCACAGGATGCTGTGAACGTTCCCTTTACACAGCAAAGATGGCAATTATTATAATAATTACGTGGCCGTGAGTCTGGAGCGGCCAACCCACCCACCACCTTCCCTAGTGACACCTCTACTGCCGCTCTGTTGTTACCATGGTAGGCAAAAAGGTTCACCCGCTCCTTCCCCCGGCTCTCTGCGAGGACCCCACCACCAACTTCACTGAGCCAGACGTTCAGGAAAAGCAAAGGCTGTCACGTTCATCCTCAGACCTTGGGTACGGCGGGAAGGTGAGGAGGAGACGCCGCCGGACTCCTGTTCATCCTCAGACCTTGGGTACGGCGGGGAGGTGAGGAGGAGACGCCGCCGGACTCCTGTTCACCCTCAGACCTTGGGTACGGCGGGGAGGTGAGGAGGAGACGCCGCCGGACTCCTGTACACCCTCAGACCTTGGGTACGACGGGGAGGTGAGGAGGAGACGCCGCCGGACTCCTGTTCATCCTCAGACCTTGGGGACAGCGGGGAGGTGAGGAGGAGACGCCGCTGGACTCCTGTTCATCCTCAGACCTTGGGTACGGCGGGGAGGTGAGGAGGAGACGCCGCCGGACTCCTGTTCACCCTCAGACCTTGGGTACGGCGGGGAGGTGAGGAGGAGACGCCGCCGGACTCCTATTATTGTCTCGTGGGTGGATTACTGGCCAGTATACCTCATAATGGGCGACGGTCATGAAGATGGGGGCCATCAGTGCTCATCTGTAGCGTAAGGAGAGGGAGTTCTACACTCGTGGGGGTCCCATCCACAGAATGTATTCCACTGCAACACAACTTCTTAACCTTGTGCATTCTGCCACTGTTTACGAATTCGTATTTCAGTTTGTTCCATTCATCCATTGTCACTCTTATAAAAAGTCTTCTCTTAAATCTTGTGCAACTTTTTTTTCCCGTTTTTTAATTTCATGTTCTATTCATTCTGGTTCTTCTGTCTTAACAGCCTTCCAAGAACTGTTCAGTGGTGACGTCATCAACTGGTTTAAAACCCTTCTTCTTGGTGGTGGTGGCTCTGACGTTGATGGTGGAGATAGTGACGATGGCTCTGACGTTGGTGATGGAGATAATGACGTTGATGGTGAAGATAGTGACGATGGTGATGGCTCTGACGTTGGTGATGGAGATAATGACGTTGGTGGTGGAGATAATGACGTTGGTGGTGGAGAGAGTGACGGTGGTGGTGGCCATTGACGGTGTTGTTGGTGAGTGTGACGGTGGTGATGGTGGTGACGGCAGTGATCAATGGTGGTGACGGTGTGGGTGATGACGCTGTAGCGCTGGGCTACGCCACAAGATGGCAGAGAAATTTCGGGCGAAGGATCCTCCACTTAAGATCCTACACTCTGGCTAGGATGCGCCTCTCTTCCTACTGTCGCTTTGTCCAGAGAAAAAAACGAAATTAAAACCACCAGATTTGGGCCTCGCGTTACCTCGGACATATCACTATAGATCGTCTCGGACCACAGTTGTGGGTCACGACTGCACACACATATGCCTGAAGGTTCACCTATATATCTGCATCTCATCACCAGTGACATCCTCTGGCTTCAGACTGCACACTTCCCTCCCCGTGCACCGCCTGCTCGCTGCCACACACACACCCGACATATTCTCTCTCTCTCTCTCTCTCTCTCTCTCTCTCTCTCTCTCTCTCTCTCTCTCTCTCTCTCTCTCTCTCCCGCAGCAGCAGCACCAGCAGCATCTTGCCCTGACACCATCGTGAGGAACGTCGCTTCACGAGGTAAGGACGAGGTGGCTAGCCATCTCAACGTTCGCCATGCCACCATGACGTACGTTCACGATGTCTGCAGCGTTCCTGTCCAGACCTGATGTCCCTCGAGTTCGTCCACGCAGTGCATCCCTCCATCGCTGGCAAGTGGGGTCGCCACGACACAATGTGCATCCCTCCATCGCTGGCAAGTGGGGTCGCCACGACACAATTAGCTACAGGTCGCCACGCCATCCGTAGATACAGGTCACCACTCCATCACGAACTAGATGTCCATACTCCATGGGTACAGGTCACTACTGTACTAGTTACAAGTCTCCCCCTCATCAGCAACTTCAGGTCACCACTTGGGTACAGGTCACCACTTCAACCCTAGCTTCAAGGCACCATTTTCTTTCCCTACGTCACATCAGCATCTTTCGGTAAATTCAATTGGGCTGGACGTGGCTCATGAGGTAAGGTGGCCGTGGCTTCCATAGGAGCAGTGTAGCCTTGACGTGACTCCCATGGTAGGCTGGACGAGGCCCCCACTGTGGGCGGGACGCGTGGATCCTATGGTAGCAGTGATCTTTAAGCACGTTTCCTCCTCCACAGGCTTCGGTGAGGCTGGTACCTCCTTACTGCGTACAGGCGAGAGATTAGAAACGTTTAGTACACCGGAGGTTCCAGTACACACGCCATGGATCTACGTGACAAACGTTCATTCGGACGCCAAGTTGTATTTTTCTCTGCGGCTTCTCCCCTTCTTCCTCCTCCTTCGTACCCAAGAGATCCCTGGATAGGCTATTACGCCCAAGGGTCGTTCCGTTGTGCTCAAAAGGTCGTAGTTTTGTTCTCAGTGCTGGTCGTACCGCAAGGATCGTACTGCTTTGCCCAGGGGACTGAAGCAATATGATGATGGGGTAAAGTCTAAGCGGAGGCAGTACATTAATGAAGAATTACTTTTGTCTGCCTCACATTCTGCCTCTTCGATATCTCTTCATGAGTTTCAAACTTGTCTTCTCTTGGTTACTTCCTCTTCAACTCCTTGTGACTCACTTGCCAGAGTTTGATGCTGTGTGATGTCTTGTCTCACAAAGACATTAAGACCTCTCACATTCTGTCTCTTCTACATCTCTTCATTAGTTTCATCCTTCATTCATATCATGTTAGTATCTGCATTACTTACTGCTCATCTTAACCTTCTTCCTTCCTTATGTTTCTGAGGAAAGGGTCGGTCCCGTCAAGTAAACTCCCTCTGTATAAAGAAAAACTGTTGTTACGTGAATTCAGTCAGCAAAAAAAAAAAAAAGAAAAAAAAAAAGATTCTTTGATCTCACAAGGACAAGAATAGTCTCCCAGACTCGTACTTTGTAAAATCTGTAACTGACTGACTTTAATTCTAGGATCATCATTTGTTTTTGAGTAAACTGGCATAGACGCATTCGTCTGTGTGGGTGAGGGGAAGTACGAATGTTACTTAAAGTGGTGATGTGTGTAGACGTGCATGACCACAGAGGCGGGAGGAGGAGGAGGAGGAGGATGCAGCGGGTGACGCTGTGTATCAGGCGACCGTTGTACTGTACAGGA
This sequence comes from Panulirus ornatus, assembly GCF_036320965.1. NCBI lineage: Eukaryota > Metazoa > Arthropoda > Malacostraca > Decapoda > Palinuridae > Panulirus > Panulirus ornatus. The sequence goes on along the minus strand of NC_092271.1, from coordinate 15,241,885 downwards.
AATGTCTCCGTGTCAAGCGATACACACACACACACACACACACACACACACACACACACACACACACACACACACATACACACACACAACACTCCTGACGTAAGACGCTCCGCCTCACTTCCCCATATGTGCGCTGGGGTAAGTATGATATGTGTGCTTCTGTGTGTGTGTGTGTGTGTGTGTGTGTGTGTGTGTGTGTGTGTGTGTGTGTGTGTTTAAGCTTGGAACGCACAGCCGTGAGCAAGTCATCACCATTACTTTTAGCCGGATATGTCAAAGGCCCGCGGGAAGGTCTCCGCACACAACCATGGCCTGGGAATCATCTAAGCCCCGCACATCACCTCGCAAGTCACGCGTCTTTGTATCTCGACTTACTTGGGTAACTGACGCCGCCAACCTTGCATGCCTCAGGTGCGGCAGTCCCCCGCCAGTCGACCTGTCTCGCCGAGTCCGTCATGACCATCATGACGTCGTCACAGTATTCCCTCCTAGACCTAATATGTGAACGATGGATGGGTCGGTGATCAGTTCCACTCGTCGCTCGGCCGCTGACTATGGCCTGTCGGTTCCTGAGACTCAACGAACGGTCTTCCGTCACCAGTGGTCCTAGCGGGACTCTAGTCATCCACCTACAGAGGGTCAGACACCAGCTAGGGCCAAGGTCAAAGTTCAGGTCATCATGCCTAAGGAACGAACCGTCGTGATGTAAGGATTACGATTCTCGAGAGTGGACAACACATACAACATGCCCGTTTTCACATGCTTCCTATTCTGCCTCTATATTTTTTTACATTTCGTCCACCTAGTGAAAGACACATCATTCACCTTCATGACACGGAGGGATCACGAGACGATACTTGACTGGGGCTGACAGGCGGGAGCCACCCACCACCACCCCTCCAGCCTGACACCTACAGTCCAGTCCAGTGGCGCCGCCACAGCGAGGGTGGCGACAGATGGTTCTACAAGATCTATTCCCCGACCTCAGCTGACTGCCCTCCACCAACCCCGCCAGACTGCTCAGGTACCTGCTACATGACCTCTTGTTTATTCCAGTCTACAACATGGCAACGGACAAGTCATGGTGGCCATGAAAGAGAGAGAGAGAGAGAGAGAGAGAGAGAGAGAGAGAGAGAGAGAGAGAGAGAGAGAGAGAGAGAGAGAGAGAGAGGGGGGGGAGAAAGAATACTTCCCACGTATTCCCTGCGTGTCGTAGAAGGCGACTAAAAGGAAAGGGAGCGGGGGGCTGGAAATCCTTCCCTCTAATTATTTTTTTTTTAATTTTCCAAAAGAAGGAACAGAGAAGGGGGCCAGGTGAGGATATTTCCTCAAAGGCCCAGTCCTCTGTTCTTAACGCTACCTCGCTAATGCGGGAAATGACGAATAGTGTGAAAGAAAGAAAGAATATATATATACATATATATATATATATATATATATATATATATATATATATATATATATATATATATATATAACATTTCTTCAGAAGGGGCTCTTCTCCTAAAGGCATAAAGTCTCGAGAGGTTAGGTTGACTGTGTCCAGCCAGAGTCATGCCCTTCACTCCCCATAACTCCCGTACACCAGTGCAGCATCCCGCCACACGCGCACTGGGGCTTCAAGCGAGTCCCAGGAACTTCGCCCGTGACTCTACAGTAACAGACAACGGTCGGGGGATTTCAAGTATTATCTGTGTGCGTCGTGCGAGGGGCAGCGAGCCAAGTAGCAGCATTAAGGAGATAAGAACTAGCAGCGTCAGCAGAGCAGAAAGTTGGGAGCATTGCGATCGTATTGATGGGGGGGTCGGAGTGTGTCGTGTGGTGGTGGTCGTATAAGACAAAAGGACAGCCGCGCTCAACGCTACACAACCTCACTGAGGAACAAAGACCATCACAGCCCAGGAACAAAGACCATCAGCCCAGGAATAAGACGAACGAAGTGAGTCAGTATCAGTAAAAAAAAAAAAAAAAAGAAAAACGAAAGATAAAAACACATGCTTTATGAAGCGTCCTCAAAAACCCCACACCAACAGACCAGGAGTAAATAAAATGTAGTGGGTCACCACAGAGAGAGAGAGAGAGAGAGAGAGAGAGAGAGAGAGAGAGAGAGAGAGAGAGAGAGAGAGAGAGAGAGAGAGAGATAAAATCACCGTAGAAATTCTGAATTCGATGATCTTGATCAAGCTGAAAGAAATCAACCGAACATCCGTTTTCTTCCATGATGAGGAAGGAACAGTTTCTGACCCCAAGGTCTATTTTTATTTTCCTTACTCATCTCGGCGTACAGGTGGCGTTGCTACCTTACCTAACCAAAGATAGAGCGATTAAGATATCTTAATCTACTGCAGTGAAGATAAATATCATTTGATAACACTAAACCATATTAAGAATTAAACCCACCAAATATCCTTGGTTATCCTGACCTGAGCAGTGTTTATTTACGACGCCAGCCTGGTTTTGTTTTGTTTTTCTTTTTTCTCCTGTAGCGCTAATGTCTGAACACGTCTTTATCCTGGGGAAAATACTACAGTGGGAGCTGCTCTTGCTGCCCCACGCCGTTTATTCCGGGAGGTCGTTCACGCTCACCACAGAAAATGGACCAAGAAAAAAAGAACCTTCATAGAAAATGGGAAATTAATGTTTACGTCGAAAACGTACCTAAAACACCAACATTTTTTTTTTGGTTATGCCTTCCTTTAATCACATTATTTCGGTACTTCCACTGAAACATTCAATAAAGACTAGGTCACCAATATGAAGACATTAGAGACATGACCACATCAAAAACAAGGGATCAATAGAGATGCTTCATACAGATCATCGACACTGGCGGAGCAGCGAGGCATCCGTCCAGTGGATCGACCAACACGTTGAAGTAAGATGTTCAACAAGGTATACATACATCACGGGCGACCCCGGTCACTCCTCCCTCACTGGACTCCAACATACCTGCGAACAGAAGGGAATTTTGTTAATTAGAACGAAAAAGGAGTTATCACTAAAGATATATGATATGTGTATTAGGAAATGACACAACACACACACACACACACACACACACACACACACACACTACACACGGGGGATGAGGGTTAAGGGATAGGAGAGAAAATATTTCCCACGTATAAAATGCTTGTTGTAAAAGGCGACTAAAAGGGGAGGGGGCGGGGGTGGCTGGAAATTCTCTCCTCTTGTTTTTTAAATTTTCCAAAAGAAGGAAGAGAGAATGGGCCCAAGTGAGGATATATATATATATATATATATATATATATATATATATATATATATATATATATATATATATATATAAGGCATGTGTACGTGTAGGAAGAGAGGAAAGTGATTGGTTCTCAGTGAATGTAGGTTTGCGGCAGGGGTGTGTGATGTCTCCATGGTTGTTTAATTTGTTTATGGATGGGGTTGTTAGGGAGGTGAATGCAAGAGTTTTGGAAAGAGGGGCAAGTATGAAGTCTATTGTGGATGAGAGAGCTTGGGAAGTGAGTCAGTTGTTGTTCGCTGATGATACAGCGCTGGTGGCTGATTCATGTGAGAAACTGCAGAAGCTGGTGACTGAGTTTGGTAAAGGGTGAGAAAGAAGAAAGTTAAGAGAAAATGTGAATAACAGCAAGGTTATTAGGTACAGTGGGGTTGAGGGTCAAGTCAATTGGGAGGTAAGTTTGAATGGAGAAAAACTGGAGGAAGTGAAGTGTTTTAGATATCTGGGAGTGGATCTGGCAGCGGATGGAACCATGGAAGCGGAAGTGGATCATAGGGTGGGGGAGGGGCGAAAATTCTGGGAGCCTTTATATATATATATAAAGTGCGTCGCCATCATAACTCTACAGAAAAACACAATTATATTCAAATCGACAGCGACAGTCGCTAATTCTGTCATATATACGTAGGGAAATCGCCTACTGTTCTGTGTGTGTGTGTGTGTGTGTGTGTGTGTGTGTGTGTGTACCCACCCGCCTCACGAACCTAACCTCTTAACCCCAACGCTACAACACGATGCTGTAGTGCGACGGTGCGGCCTTGGACCACGACGCTACGACCCTTACGGTACGACAGAGAGCCTGGCCTCTGGCTTGTTGCTTCTGGACCAGGTGGAAAGTCACGCCGTCGTGTCCTGGGTCTGAACATCGAGCTGGAGGGGTTAAGGAATATGGCATGAAGACGGCCACTTGGGATGCACTGTGACTGCACCACGCACTCTTACAACACTTATAATGAACCAATAATATATATATATATATATATATATATATATATATATATATATATATATATATATATATATTTCTTTTTTCTTTCTTTCAAACTATTCGCCATTTCCCGCATTAGCGAGGTAGCGTTAAGAACAGAGGACTGGGCCTTTGGGGGAATACCCTCACCTGGCCCAATTCTCTGTTCCTTCTTTTGGAAAATTAAAAAAAAAACGAGAGGGGAGGATTTCCAGCCCCCCGCTCCCTCCCCTTTTAGTCGCCTTCTACGACACGCAGGGAATACGTGGGAAGTATTCTTTCTCCCCTATCCCCAGGGATAACATATATATATATATATATATATATATATATATATATATATATATATATATATATATATATATATATATATATATATACATATATATATATACATACGTAAAATGTTTACGAACCAAGATCGTAACGTAGTATAGGTCTGTTGTGTATCCTTGCCTTCGTACAGCTAAGAGACGCTTGTACAAGTAAATACGTCTTTCGCTCTCTGCCAGACCATTATAAACCAGGCAGGTCATGGCCAACACTGACGCCGTCTGCAGTCAGCCGTGCGCCCTAAGGGACATAACAAGCGGCCACAACGACAACCTACTTCATAGTTTCCATATAACTGGTAGCCAGTACCTCCAGAGCAGAGCGATGGGTGACTGTGAAAAACTTAGGTCCTGAAGCCTCCTCAGCCAGTCCCGTTTTCTATGGTGCTCCCGACACCATCATGGACCCTTTTCCTTGTCTAATATTCTCTCCCACCTTACTTACGCTTAACCGCTCTCGCTAGGATAGGAACTATGAGTTTAAGCTTTTCGTATGGTTGGGGATAAGCTACCCCTGGGCCTGGGACAGTCATGAGTACGAGAGATAGGGTCTCTTCTAATGTCACCGTACAATAAATATCCACAAACATGGTTCAGAAATGTGTGTCTCTGAATATTTTTTATGTATTTCCTGTCTCTGTAATATACATCATCCTAACCAGTTTCTCTACAAATCATGTCCTTTAACCCCCTCAGCTTTCTCCATCATCGGGGAGTTTAAATTTGTCCGAATGAGCACCTCCTCCCTCCCTCACTCTCCCTCCCTCCGAGCAGGTGCTATACGGGAGACTGCTGTAGCCTCGCCCTACCCTCATCTTGGCCTCGCCAGCAGGCCGTCATCGCCAGTGCCAAGCCCACAACTGGATCTCCAGTGTTTGCCAACGATCATCACAATGAGAGGCCCATATTTACCCTCGCATGATAGACCTGATGATTATCACTGTGATGTACAGCCACCCTCCGTCAAAAGTGTCTTGTTCAACCTACTTCGTTAAGTCATGACCATCGTTAATGTACTGATTAACGTGGCTTTAAGCTGCCGTTAACGTCAATATATACATCTTTCAACGCGTCCCTGCGTGTGGGTGACGTTTTCTGGAGACACACTTTCAACGCACATGTAAACGCCACCATCTACCTACGGCGTGGACAGCGTCACATAACTCTGCGGGAAAACATGTTCGCTTTTCATTATTTATCTTGATATTCCACAAGAGATTTAAAGTCAGTTCATTTTACTTGGAAATGAGCTGCACCAGGGTAGAAGGGAGGGGATGTGAGGAACCTGACCCGCCCTGCATTGTGTGGTGCCTCCTACGCCCACCACTGATATGGTGCCTCCGGCAGGTGCAGCCTCCCTCCCTACCTCCCTCCTTCGCTAGGCTGGCTCATGCTGAAATATCGAGTGGACGGCCGGTCAGAAGAAACATCAACTGAAGGGCCGTTCACGGAGGAATATCACACAGTAGGCCGGTCATGGAGGAATATCAAGCGCTGGGTGGGTGGGTCAGTCATGGAGGAATATCAAGCGGTGGGTGGGTCCGTCATGGAGGAATATCAAGCGGTGGGTGGGTCAGTCATGGAGGAATATCAAGCGGTGGGTGGGTCAGTCATGGAGGAATATCAAGCGGTGGGTGGGTCAGTCATGGAGTAACAGGTTCTGGCTCATTCATGTGTATTGACACCTATCAGGCTAAACGACCCCGCCCTGCTGACGGCCACCGCCTGCTGCCTGACTCACCACTCATCCTACTGCTGGATCACTACTCAGCCCCCTCGTGCTCTTGCTTACTCGTCCGTCACCCTCACCACTGACCACAGCCTGGTGCTGCTGCCTCACCCACACCACAGCCTCACCCACATCGCTTGACCACAACCTGGTGTTGCTGCCTCACCCACACCACAGCCTCACCCACATCGCTTGACCACAGCTTGGTGTTGCTGCCTCACCACATCGCTTGACCACAGCCTGGTGTTGCTGCCTCACCCACACCACAGCCTGATGTTGCTGCCTCACCCAAACCACAGCCTGGTGTTGCTGTCTCACCCACATCGCTTGACCACAGCCTGGTGTTGCTTCTTCACCGATCAGCCTCCCTCACTATAAATCACAAAAACTCCTGAAGTAAATGGTATTAAATTTGTTTTATTTGACAAATCCCAGGATAAATGTTCTGAGGCACGGCCATGAGGAGGGACAGGAGGGAAAAACCAGTTATGTTCACGGTTAAGACGGCTTTATTCCCTTAACCCCTTGAGCACGACGCTACAACCCTTGGGTAGCATGACCCTGTACGGGGTCACTTCGAAGGTCCGACCATCATACCCAGGGGTCGTACCGTCGTGCTCAATAACGTACTTGTAATCGCCTTTTTGTCCTGTAGGAGTAGGGCGTCAGCCTCGTGGAGGCTCCACCTCTTCAACTTTCTCCATCATCCCACATCATTCTAAGCCCTTGTGTTCAGCCAGGGGTCACCCACGCTACTCCCTACGCTCTTCGCACCGTCGTGTCATACCGTCGTGTTCCAAGGGCCAAATCTGTCTCTTTACTGCTGCCCACCAGCAGACTGGAGAGAGCCCGACCATTCCGTATGTACTCTGCCTCTCTCCACAATTCCACTAAGCAACGTATATATACGAAACATATAAATGCATTACCACCTGGTGCAGCCTTAGACTTTTTCCCCAGGTGAGTGTGCCTCGTGGGCCCAGCCTTACCACAGGTCTGGGACTTGGTTCTGGAGGAAGGTTGAGTCAACCCTGACGTCTTAAAAAAGGCTATTGAATCCCCTCCCTTCCCACCCCCACCTGACGCCAGTCTGCTCCCGCGGGCGGGTGTTCCTGCGAGACACAACACAGTAGTCGAGACGGCGTCGTCCGCCCGCCCGGGCCTCCGTGAGTCACGACCTGCACCTGGAAATTCCTCCCTCGTTACGTCTCCGGGAAACACATGTTTTGCCTCGCGTTGTACGACGACCACCACACACACACACACACACGCACACACACACGGGGGTGGGTATTCCTGCTGATGCAGCACAAGGCTCCCAGCCAACACCACACCGTGACATGCAAACATTTTGATTTCTAACATACACTGTGGCTGGTGTTCTGTGACCACGATAACTCCTTTACAGGTGCGTCGGTCGAGTTTCTGTACCAGGTGAGCATTCGCGAGACAGGTGAGTAATACGCCAAGACAGAACTGTTACAGAACTTTACGACCTTTCCAGCACATATGAACGATTCTCTCTAAGACCTGCTGTTGATCAAGGAAACCCATGTTATAAGGAGACACATTCCACTACAGTGATCATAATCAGTCGCGTCTCCTCTTCATTAAGAAAAAACATACCCTTTTCTCCTACAGGCAACTGTCACACATTTACTTCTGACCAGCATGGAGCTGGGCAGCTGGTATCTCTGACCTACGGGTCATGACACTCCTGCCCTGAGCACAGCAGCGGCTGGTATCTGCCGCCCTAGGCCAGCGTGTCCCTCACATACATGTATACCTACTTGCCATGACACCTGTCTTTCACACATCCTCCAAGTTTCCTCTTCCATGTTCGCTACACCATTCCGTTCTCGTCTGGTAAATAAACGCAGTTCATCATCACACTGGGTAATATCTTGACTTAATATTCAGCCACCTTCCTCATCTGCTACAGTCAGAGGCCAGGCTCTTATATTTAAGGATCGTACCTTCGTGTTCAATGGCCAATCTGCCCTTGTAATGTATGTCTACTTTTCAACTACCAACAGCACTTGTCACATCTCATCCCCGGGTCATCATGAACTTCGTTCTTAAAACACCGGGAGGGTGGTAATGTCACGCGCAGAATCTACTACTACCGGGCTGTGACGGTAGGAGACTGTACGCCTCTTACACTGGAACATCTTCAGTCTGCGGGATGAGCAACACGGCTTTCAACATGGAAGATACAGAGGAACGACAATAGTATTACTCACTAGTTAAGACGTATCATCCATTCCCTCCCACTTGTGATCTAGTATTCCAATGGGGAGTCAATGCGGTCTCCGGCGCGAGTCAAAGGAGGCGGAAGGTAGCAAGTGTGGGCTGGAGCCGGGTGGCACCAGGTACCTGGAACATTACTCAACCAACACTTGCCCCACGTGTGAGACACACTGCACAGGAAATTTCTCCAGCAGGTAGTCATGAGCCTACGACGCATGGCTGGTCCCTCCTGCTGGTTGTGGATCCAGGGAAACCCCTCCAGGCTCGCGTACCATGGTGATGGCCCCAGGGGCGGCACTCCAGACCCATCTGTTGCTGATAATGGCTCCAAGGGCAGCACTCCAGGCCCACCTACTGCTGTAGATGGCTTCAGGGGCACCACTCCAGGCCCACCTACTGCTGTAGATGGCTTCAGGGGCACCTCTCCAGGCCCACCTACTGCTGTAGATGGCTTCAGGGGCACCTCTCCAGGCCCACCTACTGCTGTAGATGGCTTCAGGGGCACCTCTCCAGGCCCACTTACTGCTCTGATGGCTTCAGGGGCACCACTCCAGGCCCACCTGCTTCTGGTGAATGACTCCAGGGGCACCACTCCACCTGCTGCTGGTGACATCCCTAGGAGTAATACCAGGCAAACAACCCACAGTCCAACGCCAGAAATTCGCGCCACAAAGTCCTGCCAAACCTTGTACGTACACCATGAAACCCCTGTTTTCACGGCTGGCACAAACTTCCTCAAGAATAATACACACAATATTTACCGCTACGCCCTAAAGCGAGTCAGACGCTACGAACATCTGCACAAATGTATAGTTCACGAAGCAAATAATGACACACTCCATGGACGTCTGAGAGAATTACTTTAGGTGTAAAACATCTACTTTATTGCACTACGAGTAAGATAATGATGCCAATGAATTATGAGAACCAACCACGTAGGAGTAAACCCAGGAATGTATATATATATATATATATATATATATATATATATATATATATATATATATATAGAGAGAGAGAGAGAGAGAGAGAGAGAGAGAGAGCTATCTGAAACCAATATATCTTCGTTATCTCAAAAAATGATTCATTTACATTTTCTTATGCAAATGAGGACACTACAAGCTGTTTGCGGACAATGGTATTAGACCAAGGTATATAAATATATGCAGAATTTTGCGAGCCATAAGTATGACTGACTCTGTATTCAGCTAATGAGGACTTGGAGATACAGCAAAATACGAACTACAGAAATGTGGATCTTTGATGGACACTGAAGCATCCTGCTTCCCTTATAGCGGAGGAACAAGAAAATATATACGCCACTTAAAGCAGGACAAATTAAACCCACATTCTTATTTTTTCTTTATCACAGTAGCACGACTGTCTCATATAACACACGAGTCATTTTCTTGAGATGCATTTCCATGCTGTAATGTTTGTGTTAGCTGAGACGGCTTGGGCTGCTGAGGCCCTAATCGAGGCCATCCCATTAACGCTATGTATATATCCTAGCCTGATCCAGGTACCCATTTTATCGACTAAACCCTCGGGATTGATGAACAGCTGCATTGACTGTGGGCCGACTGCCGCAATCAGGATTCGAACCTATCTCGACTCTGGGCGGCCCGTGAATGCATCACAACCAGGAACGCTAACTGCTACACTACAAAAGTCCATAACATTTTACTATTGTGATATCTTAATACCTTTAATCCCCCTTTGTTAATCTGAAGGTGTAGGAGCCTTGAGCTATGGATGCTGGTGAACTATGCAGCTCAGCAAATCAGTCACTGCAGCGAACACCTTCAGCAAGATCACTGGCCTTGTCTGCTCTCACCATCACTCTACTGAGCGTTCGAACGCCAGCCACAATGCCTGCGCTCACAGCGGCCCAGCAGGTGCCCAGCTATACCCACAGTTCACAAGTGTGGTCTTAACTGCCAATCTTCCCAAAACACATTTTGGACACCCGTCAGATTTATGAAGAGTCTCATGCATGAGGGATATGTACACACAAACATGGACGTAGGTTTATGTGTGTGTGTGTGTGTGTGGTGTGTGTGTGTGTGTGTGTGTGTGTGTGTGTGTGTGTGTGTGTGTGTGTGTGTGTGTGTGTGAGAGAGAGAGAGAGAGAGAGAGAGAGAGAGAGAGAGAGAGAGAGAGAGAGAGAGAGAGAGAGAGAGAGAGAGAGAGACAGAGAGAGAGGGGGGGGTGGACGATGCTGGGTACGGCCTCTTGAGGAGAGGTTCCCACACCTCTTTAAGATCCAAGTCCCCTCGGGCCCTCCTCTCTCACGAGACCCGACCATGACCCGCCTCATCAGGGCAGAGTACATACGATAACAAGCGGTAACAACAAAGTCCTATCCATTGTGGACCTACACATTCGCTCGCCTCTGCCGCCTATCACCCGGGAATGAGACGAAGGCAAAGGAGGAAATGCTGGTTGGCCACAGGTGAACGATCCTGGCAATGGCGATGGCGCAATAACTTCAATATGATCATTTCCGTGTGCGTGTGTGTGTGTGTGTGTGTGTGTGTGTGTGTGTGTGTGTGTGTGTGTGTGTGTGGCTGAGGCTGGCCTGGCGTGGGCGGGGCGGGGTGACAAGCCGTGATATACTCGCTCCATAAGACCCTAGAAGGAAGGCCTTTAACATCACAACACCCAAACTTACTGTCCGGTCCTGAGCTGCAGTCGGCGATAAGATCTCTCTTTACACGACTGTTAACTCAAACGCTGGGCAGCGCCACACGCAAACGTCTCATTTAAAGCACCAAAAAAACCCTGCAACAAGTGGCAATAAGCACAAGTGCATTACAAAAACCCCGAGACAATCGTCATTAAAACCATACCCAGCCAGGTCCCAGTGAGACTCAACTGCATGGAGCGGGAGGAGCGGACGCCCCTGGCTGTACGACTACCTTCTTGCCACACCTACGCCAAGTATCAACACTGAAGTCACTCGCGCCATCCATATCATTCTGAGTCCCTAACTCTTCTCTCCTTTTCTCCTTTGTCATCTTGTGTTCGCGTCTACCAAGCAGATTGAATGAAACATACGGCTACCCTCGGTGTCTACGGCCGTACCCATGAATGAGTCCACACCATAGTAAAGTTTTACATGCAAGCTCAGTTTTCAACCAGAATCAGATGATGGGTCATGTAATTCCAAAACTTGCATCTCGTATCGTGGCTTCGACTCAATGTCTATTCAGGGACAGTATGTCTAAACACATGGTATTTCTGTTCAGCTGATATAAAACCATATATATATATATATATATATATATATATATATATATATATATATATATATATATATATATATATATATATATATATATCATACGAGGTCACAGTGGTGCGCGTGATTTAATGTATGCATAAAACCACAGTAAAAAGAAACACGATAAGTTCCCAAGTGCACTTTCGTGCAATGATCACATCGCCAGGGGAGATACAAGAATGAGATAGACGTACAACAGTATGTAAGACGTCTCTTCCTCGTACATCAACTGACTGTTCTACGCCTTCTAATCTCATTCTTGTATCTTTCCTGACGATGTGATCATTACATGAAAGTGCACTTGGGAACTTACCGTGTTTCATTTTCTTGAGGTTTTATGCATATATATATATATATATATATATATATATATATATATATATATATATATATATATATATATATATTCTTTTTCTTCTTTCAAACTGTTCGCCATTTCCCGCATTAGCGAGGTAGCGTTAAGAACAGAGGACTGGGCCTTTGAGGGAATACCCTCACCTGGCCCAATTCTCTGTTCCTTCTTTAGGAAAATTAAAAAAAAAACGAGAGGGGAGGATTTCCAGCCCCCACTTCCTCCCCTTTTAGTCGCCTTTTACGACACGCAGGGAATACGTGGGAAGTATTCTTTGTCCCCTATCCCCAGGGAAATATATATATATATATATATATATATATATATATATATATATATATATATATTCTTTTTTTTTTCATACTATTCGCCATTTCCCGCGTTTGCGAGGTAGCGTTAAGAACAGAGGACTGGGCCTTAGAGGGAAAATCCTCACCTGGCCCCCTTCTCTGTTCCTTCTTTTGGAAAATTAAAAAAAAAAAAACGAGAGGGGAGGATTTCCAGCCACCCGCTCCCTCCCCTTTTAGTCGCCTTCTACGACACGCAGGGAATACGTGGGAAGTATTCTTTCTCCCCTATCCCCAGGGATATATATATATATATATATATATATATATATATATATATATATATGTGTGTGTGTGTGTGTGTGTGTGTGTGTGTGTATATACATATATATATTGTTACGTATAGTCTGGGGACGGTAGTCAAAATAACTGCAGTCGGCCGCCAAAACTCTTGTTGCTATGGTTAGTGCAGCAGTTACTGTATGGCAGCTGTATGTTCCCCGCCAGCCAGCCAGCCAGGCTCCAGGGGTCTAGTGTTATATAATGCAGCTGTAACACGCTTGTTATATCAATCATAATAAAACTAATTCATCTACAAGCTTCTCTCTGAAAGTCATCCATCAACCACTTGGGAAACATCGTTACGACCCCTGAGCACAGCGGTACGACCCTTGGGTATGAAGGCCTGGATCCTGACCTTATCTTTAAGGGTAAGGTATTGTAACAGGCAGTTATGTGTGTGTGTGTGTGTGTGTGTGTGTGTGTGTGTGTGTGTGTGTGTGTGTGCAATCACCTCTTTGTACTATACCGTGAGGGGAGTTCTATAATCGTGGGGCCCCATTTCATGAATTTTCTCTACGGTCATACATCATTTCGAACGTCTTTATGCCATCCACACTCACGACTTCGTCACTCACTTTATTCCATTCCACTATAAAGGTACTTCTTTACGTCTTATTTCAGCGAGTTTCATGTTTATTCTTATGTTCTTGCCTCTGTCTGTTCTATCCTTGCATCTTTCGAAGAACTGTTTAACTTCATCAAGCTGGTACAAAAAACTTGAAGGCTATGATCGGGTCACCCCTCACCCTTCTCTCTTCCTTGGTGTGTGTGTGTGTGTGTGTGTGTGTGTGTGTGTGTGTGTGTGTGTGTGTGTGTGTGTGTGTGTGTGTGGTAGGTACATGGATGTGTGGTTTCAAGGAGCTGGGTGTTCGCCCTTAGTCGCGTACCTGTGTCGTGTCAAGGTGTTGGCAATGTTGCTTCAGCCATATACCTGCGTCGTGTCAAGTGGTTTGGTGTGTGTGTGTGTGTGTGTGTGTGTGTGTGTGTGTGTGTGTGTGTGTGTGTGTGCCAGCCGTACAACGGCCTCCAAAGGTCAAAGGTTACGGCAGGTTTTTAACAAGCCATCTGACTAACCCTCGTAATCATCTTGGGAAATCTTTGCAGGCACTGACCACCCGCACATCCAAGGGTGAAGGAGCACCCGCAAGTGACGGTAGCGTGTCGAACTGTCGGGGGTTTACTAGTGCGGCGTCATGCACACTTCCTCTCCACCTTCTCGGTAGCTCCAGCATCGTCTTGTGAAACATGCCCCACACACCGACGTACTGGGCGGGTTTTCTGATTTGTTCTTGAACACAAGACGTACGATCCTTGTGCACTACGGTAAGAGCCTAGGGCACAACGTATGATGGGCCTGCCCTTTGGCTTAAACCTTTGGGGGTCAGGTCAAAGGCCCAGGTCATTATACCCATGGATTGTAGCCTCGCCCAATAGAACTCAAGCATACCCGCAGAGATCAGTTGTACCGTACCATAGGCAGGAGCAGAACCAGAGCTCCTGTGAGATGGGTCTCTCTGTCCATCCTTAGGTCCCAGCCGGGTCCTCATCTCTTACCACCCTCAGGTCCCAGCCGTGGCCTCACGTCTGGCCATCCTCAGGTCCCTCTGCTGGTGGTGTAAGTTTCATCTGCTAATCTTTAACACCCTGGGTAGTACTTATGACGAGTCTTAAGTTTCTGCAGGCTAGAGAGGGCGTGAAATCACATGAAGAACGTGCATCTGCACAGTACAACACCCTGCCATCTGCCAAGCTTTATCATGGTCCTTTTTACGGTTACCAAGATTTACTGATCGTAACTTAAGACAGAGCGCGCGCACGCGTGCCAAGTGCAGGAACGAACAACAGGCCATTTCATGGTTCTCCATAGACAGGAGCGCAAGCTTTATATCTTCAATGGCGTTAAAGAAGTGTATACACCATCTCTTTCTCTACTTAACGTAAACATACACGAGTTCGCGATCGTAAAGGAAAGGGCGGCTGAGAAAAAGGCTCTTCAAGACTTGCATAACACTGACTTACGGCTGTGAGATACGCTGACACACAAAAAAGTAATAGTGACAAAACAAGTGAACTCCTTATGTCCACAGCATGGGGATAACACTACGCAAAGTACAACATTGGTTATAGCTAAGTGAGACGCCACTGTACACACACACACACACACACACACACACACACAACGTGAACAGCAACTACAATAAAGGAAGGGGAACATAACAGCCCTGGGAGGAGGACCAGTGTCGACGAGCCACACTGCAAGATGGTCTTCCAACCATGGCAGCTGCCCGGCCGCTCCCCACCCGCACCACATGCCCTCAAGCCTTGTCCACGAACATTAGGGATAAATTCGGTAAGTCAGTGAGGTTTGGTCAGTTCAGCCCTCAGAGGCACACGCACGGGAGGCGGCTACCACCACACCACCGCAGCAGGAACACTGTAACATCTGAGAAATGCTCCTGGTGGCAACTTTTACTCCATCATTCAATGCATTTCTGTGGCCGTGCGAAATGTTCTTATGATCCGTCGATGACCCTAGCCGTCCCCTCCTCCTACGCTGAGAGATGCAGTCACACGAATATTGGTAATCCAGGGACGAGTCGGTCGGTATACAACTCTTCCGTCTCTATGGCAGGGGCAGCGCTGAGCCTGTCTGGGCGAGAGTGAGACGATGTAATAATCCGTTCTTTTCATACAACATAAACGTTGAACTCGTAAGATATACGAGCCTCAGAGCTATTATTATGTTATCTAAAAAATTGCAGAAAAGTATTAAAAGCACAGACAAGCTTAAATTGCCGCGGATCCCGTTTCATGAGGTCGTCAGTCTGTTGGGGTGAGGGGCGGAGGCGTGCTAGCCCGGCCAAGTGAGGACTTGGCCCACTCTCTCACCAGGACACCCAGCACACACGCTCTCTCTCCAGCTTTCTCTATACTTCTTTGTTACCAGAGCTTGGCTGCTTGCACGCGGCAACGATGGCGGGGAAGGAGGACCTTCAACTCTACTTCAACTCTATGAGGACCTTCAACTTTCCTCTCAGGCTTTATTGGTTCTGGTCGTGCGTCCGTGACGCGTATATCAGTTTTCGATTAAGATTAACACTGGTACATTTCCTCCTTGGTCCTGAGTCACGTCCAGCAACGACCGTACCTGGCTCACCTCCTATCTCCGCTCCATTCTTGTGTCCTCTCCTCTCCCTTGGCTCCTCCCTCCCGTCCCTACTACATCTCTCCCCTCTCTTCTTTTCCTTCTATCTCTCCCCTCATCCCAGTCCACCTATCTTTCCTACAAATTCCTTGTCTCTGTCCACCTGCTCCCATTTTTCTATTCTCCTTGTCTATCCGTCTCCTAACTACCGCCCACTGTCGACGTCCATCCGCACAGCTTCGCTCTAGTACTGACCTAATCCATTCACCTATCCTTCTATATACCTTTCCTTCTGTATGCCCTGATCACAGTCCATCTACCTCTTACTCTATATACACTCCGCTCCCCTCCTCCTCCTCCTCCTCCTCCAAACTAGATGAGCATCAAGCCGGTCGACACAGGAGCTAGCCTGGTGACGACCCTCGCCAGCAGCACTGTTGGAGGCTGCCCAGGGATCAGCCACTACTGCAGACCCCATGACGCCGCACCCGCCACCGCCCCTCCCACCCACAAGTAATGTGCCTTATTGTGTCTCCTGCCCAGAGCTCCCGCCTCTCCTACCCAACCCGTCTCTCCAGTCCCTCCTGTCTCTCCTGCCCCTCTCGTCTCTCCTGCCCCACCCGTCTCTATTGCCTCTCCCGTCTATCCTCTCTCTCCCATCTCTCCTACCCAGTCCGCTTCTCCTGCCCCTCCTTTCTCTCCTGACCCTTCCGTCTCTCCTTCCCAGTCCGCTTACCCTCCCCACTGCTCCACCAATCTCCAGCCCCCCACTCCGTAACAGACTGTAGGAGGAGAGTGGGCGGCCGGTCCCTATAGAGAAGCCAATATCTCTGCCAGGTCCCACCACCCTACGCCCACAACCAAACCTCGTTACTGGCAACGATAGGGCGCGTCACAACCTCCGTGCTGAGAGGGCGCGTTACAGCCTCCGTGATGAGAGAGCGCATTACAACCTCCGTGTTGAGAGGGCGCGTTACAACCTTCGTGTTGAGAGGGCTTGTTACAACCTGCGTGTTGAGAGGGCTTGTTACAACCTCCGTGTTGAGAGGGCGCGTTACAACCTCCGTGTTGAGAGGGCGCGTTACAACATACGTGTTGAGAGGGAGCGTTACAACCTCCGTGTTGAGAGGGCGCGTTACAACCTCCGTGTTGAGAGGGCGCGTTACAACGTCCGCGTTGAGAGGGCGCGTTACAACGTCCGTGTTGAGAGGGCGCGTTACAACCTCCGTGTTGAGAGGGCGCGTTGCAACCTTCGTGTTGAGAGGGCGCGTTACAACCTCCGTGTTGAGAGGGCGCGTTACAACCTCCGTGTTGAGAGGGCGCGTTACAACCTCCGTGTTGAGAGGGCGCGTTACAATGTCCGCGTTGAGAGGGCGCGTTACAACGTCCGTGTTGAGAGGGCGCGTTACAACCTCCTTGTTGAGAGGGCGCGTTATAACCTCCGTGTTGAGAGGGCGCGTTACAACCTCCGTGTTGAGAGGGAGCGTTACAACCTCCGTGTTGAGAGGGCGCGTTACAACCTACGTGTTGAGAGGGCGCGTTACAACCTCCGTGTTGAGAGGGCGCGTTACAACCTACGTGTTGAGAGGGCGCGCTACAACCTCCGTGTTGAGAGGGCGCGTTACAACGTCCGTGTTGAGAGGGCGCGTTACAACCTCCGTGTTGAGAGGGCGCGTTACAACCTACGTGTTGAGAGGACGCGTTACAACGTCCGTGTTGAGAGAGCGCGTTACAACCTCCGTGTTGAGAGGACGCGTTACAGCCTCCGTGTTGAGAGGGCGCGTTACAATCTACGTGTTACAGCCAGTAACCGTTATAACCGACAGCATCCTGCAAGTTAAGGCCCAAACTTTGCCTACAGCCGATAACCCCCTTTCTTGAGCCGACTGTGCCTATGACTGATAACTTCCTCCCTGTCAGAACCGACAGTGCTAATAACCGATAACCACGTTACAGAGGCCGATTACGTGCCGGGAATCTCCCCGTTACATCCGATAATTCATCAATAACATCCTAAGAATCAGCCATTCAGGAGAGCCTGTAACCGAGTTAACTTCCGCTTCTTAAATGCCCATTACTTGCTCATATAACCGACACCCTCTTGTGACACCCGATTATGGGCGTGCGTCACATAAACTCGTCTACTTGACTGCCAATCATGTACCTATATCGGATAACCTCCTGCCTACGGTCGAGCCCGATGCGTACTTATAGGGGATAACCACATCACAGCCGCTCATGTACTTGAAATGGCTGTTGTCTACGTTACAGCCGAGTATGCACCTGTATTCGATAATAACCTTCTGGTTACAGCCCACTATCTGCCGACAACCCTTGAATTCCCCGTCTTTACGACCACCAGTCGTGTGCCTGTGTTACTGGCTATCCTATACCTGTCCGTTGTTTCCAGCTTCGGCGAAGTAGCGACAGGAACAGACGAAGACAAGGGCCTCCTTTCGTTAATCGTCATGTATAAGAACAGAAACCAGAGCGCATAGCCCTCAGATCTATTCATATGCCTCAGTTATTGACGACACGTCGCTCCCCATATACCACATAGCTCCGTCGCTCCTAATATGCCACATAGCTCCGTCGCTCCCCATATACCACATAGCTCCGTCGCTCCCCATATGCCACACAGCTCCGTCGCTCCCCATATACCACTTCCCTCCGACTTTTTTGTATCCCACGCATGCCTCTCACGTAGTAGTAATAAATACATGTAATCCAACACGGATCAATCAAACGACAGTTAAGATAAATAATCCAGTCCGGGTTACGATACGTTGCCGGAGTACAGTTAGCACGATGATAAGTGTTCTTAGCACTACAGTGAGATCCTTCAGTGGGCATGATGGCCGAGCCTTTGACCCTGTCCTTTATGGGTCAGATCAAAGGCCAAGCCATCATTATAAAGTACCTGAAAGACTTGACCGCAAGATCTAATGAAGTTCCGTACACTAAGCAGGGCAAGTATGGAGGTAGACGACTGCGAAGCGTGTTGAGGGAGGAGCAGTGCTGGCTGGTAGCCATTGGCTGAGCACGTAAAACCACAGAGATCGCCGCGTTCCGTCCTCTGTCTGGAATGTTACCGAATGACTGCTCGCTGCCACAGGGTCGCAACACCATGACGTATCCTTCCAAATACCATAAGATACGACAGCACAGAGAGGGTGTGGATGGGGTAGTGGTTAGTTAGCCTGTTCGGAGGAAAACACACTTAGTGACAGCAGGATGCCCACTAGACCAAGACAGTTTCCCACCGTCCGCGATCTTGAATTACTTGCATTTCCCTCAGTCCCTGTGATTAGCTGCATCCCCCTCCTCCTCTTCCTGATTACCTCCGCCCCCTATACCGGCAACACTCAGGTGCCGGTACGGGGGGCCAGGGTGTCCAAGACTATGGGTACGGGAGGCAAAACACTGGGTGGTTGGTCACGTTCTTACTGCTCTACATAGGGGTGAGGCGGGAGGGCACAAGGCTGAGGTGCGGTCGGACCGCTACGCCTCGAGACTCTCTGGTGTACCACGCGAGACTGCATGATGCACTGCGAGAACGGCGTGACGCAATGCGAGTTGGCTGGTGTCCCGTGAGACTGCCTGATGTAACGCGAGACTTGTCTCGTGAGACTGCCTTACGCTTCGCGAGACTGCCTTCGAGACTCCCTGATACCTCGTAAGACTGCCTTACGTAACGCGAGAACTAAATTGACGCCTCGCGAGACTGCTTGACGCATCCCGCAAGAGCCCGAGCCTGACGCATCCCGCGAGAGCTTGCCTGACGCATCCTGCGAGAAGCACGTGTCGGCAGATTAAACGAGCGCACCTCCACCATGCAATATCCCGACGTGAAGTGAGGCCCTGGTGCACGAAACCGGTCTACATTATTGTCTTTACGACCAGGATGACGGGGTTGGCCCGCTGGAGGCTGTCCTGGCTGGGCTAGTGGCGGAGGGGGGCGGGGTTGGGTGTACCCGGGCAGGTGCCCTGGTTTGGTCAAGAGTGGGTGGGTATGCTAGGGGATGGCTTAAGGTCGGAGGGAAGGTGAGTGTTGGCAGCCTGGTGACACACCACACTGACCCCTCCTGACCCGGGTAATGTATACATGACTATCTTACAGAGTGTGAGGGAGGGACTACAGTCAGGAGTGGGTCTGTAGTGTGGCTAACTGGCCTGCAGTCTGCATGAACGTGAGGAAGACATGCCTCGTGGTACGATAGTGGGTGGACCGACCAGCCCTATGTGAGTGACGAGCACCACCAGTGGACCAGTCCCGGGTGTGTGAGCCCAAAGTGGCTGAGTGTGTTACAAGGCCGACCTACCCCACCCCACCATGACGGGGCAGCCAGCCCGCTGACGGGGGTGCCTGGAGGAGAGTGGGTGAGGGAGATGCTCAACGACTAACAGCGCAGCAACATCTTGATATATACATAGTTCACACACACACACACACACACACACACACACACACATACACACACACACACACACACACACACAGACTCGCAGATACACAGAGACACACAGACACACACACACACACACACACACACACATACACACACACACATACACACACACACATACACACACACATACACACACACACACATACACACACACACACACATACACACACACACACACACACACACACACACACACACACACACACACATATTTTTTTCTTTTCTTTCAAACTATTCGCCATTTCCCGCGTTAGCGAGGTAGCGTTAAGAACAGAGAACTGGGCCTTTGAGGGAATATCCTCACCTGGCCCCCTTCTCTGTTCCTTCTTTTGGAAAATTAAAAAAAAAATAATGAGAGGGGAGGATTTCCAGCCCCCCGCTCCCTCCCCTTTTAGTCGCCTTCTACGACACGCAGGGAATACGTGGGAAGTATTCTTTCTCCCCTATCCCCAGGGATACACACACATATATATATATATATATATATATATATATATATATATATATATATATATATATATATATATATTTTTTTTTTTTTTTTTTTTTTTCACTGTCTCCCGCGTTTAGAGAGGTAGCTCAAGGAAAAAGACGAAAGAATGGCCCAACCCACCCACATACACATTTATATACATAAACTCCCACACACGCACATTACATACCTATACATTTCAATGGATACATACACATTCATACACAGACATATACATATATACAAATGTACATATTCATACATTCTGTCTTCATCCATTCCCGCCGCCACCCCAACACACATGAAATGGCACCCACCTCCCCCGGGGGCGCGCGAGGTAGCGCTAAGAAAAGACAACAAAGGCCACATTCGTTCACACTCAGTCTCTAGCTGTCATGTATAATGAACCGAAACCACAGCTCCCTTTCCACATCCAGACCCCACAAAACTTTCCAAGGTTTACCCCAGACGCTTCACATGCCCTGGTTCAATCCATTGACAGCACGTCGACCCAGGTATACCACATCGTTCCAATTCACTCTATTCCTTGCACGCCTTTCACCCTCGTGTGTGTTCAGGCCCCGATCGCTCAAAATCTTTTTCACTCCATCCTTCCACCTCCAACTTGGTCTCCCACTTCTCCTCGTTCCCTCCACCTCTGACAAATATATCCTCTTTGTCAATCTTTCCTTACTCATTCCTCCATGTGACCAAACCATTTCAATACACCCTCTTCTGCTCTCTCAACCGCACTCTTTTTATTACCACACGTCTCTCTAACCCCTCGATCAAACCACCTCACACCACATACTGTCTTCAAACATCTCATTTCCAACACATCCACCCTCCTCCGCACAACTCTATCTATAACCCATGCCTCGCAACCATATAACATTGCTGGAACCACTATTCCTTCAAACATACCCAAGTTTGCTCTCCGAGATAACGTTCTCGCCTTCCACACATTCTTCAACGCTCCCAGAACCTTCGCTCCCTCCCCCACTCTGTGACTCACTTCCGCTTCCATGCTTCCATCAGCTGCTAAATCCACTCCCAGATATCTAAAACACTTCACACCATCTAGTTTCTCTCCATTCAAACTTACCCCCCAATTAACTTGTCCGTCAACCCTACTGAACCTAATAACCTTGCTCTTATTCACATTTACTCTCAGCTTTCTTCTTTCATACACTTCACCAAACTCAGTCACCATCTTCTGCAGTTTCTCACCCGAATCAGCCACCAGCGCTGTATCATAAGCGAACAACAACTGACTCACTTCCCAAGCCCTCTCATCCACAACAGACTGAATACTTGCACATATACATACCTATACATTCCAACGTATACGTAATATACATCCACAGACATATACATATATAGACATGCACATATGCACACTTGCTGCCTTCATCCACTCCCGTCGCCAACCTTCCACACAAGAAACCGCATCTAAGGTATATATATATATATATATATATATATATATATATATATATACATATGCACATGTACATTTTCATACTTGCTTGCCTTCATCCATTCCCGACGCCAACCCGCCCCACAGGAACTGAACAAAAAATTTCAGCTGAAATTTCATTTCGAGCTGCTTATCTTCATTTATTTACCAACAATTTTTTTTGCACCCGTTTCCTGCAGCACCGCCGTGTTGTACGTACGTGCCTCCCCTGACCTTTGTTACCTCCCGAGCTCAGCCGCTCTGTATTTTTCTCCTTCATAAACCTAATCTGAAGTTTATTTACTCTGTTATTTACTTCATGTTCCTCTTTACCTTCTTATTTCACACACACACACACACACACACACACATATATATATATAATATATATATATATATATATATATATATATATATATATATATATATATATATATATATATATATATTTTTTTTTTTTTTTTTTTTCCAAAAGAAGGAACAGAGAAGGGGGCCAGATGAGGATATTCCCTCAAAGGCCCAGTCCTCTGTTCTTAACGCTACCTCGCTAACTCGGGAAATGGCGAATAGTATGAAATAATATATATATATATATATATATATATATATATATATATATATATATATATATATATACATATATTTATATTCCTCATTCTTGTAAAGCCACAGATTACTAAACTCGACTCTCCCACGTCCACTATGATGTCTGACTATTCTTGTGAAGAGCAACTAACTGGCCTGCGCTGCTCACGGGAATCTTACTGAAAAAATGAGTTAATCTTACGCGAAACATTTTTCTCTTTTCTTGCACGGCCGCTCGTTTGACGACATTATATATTCTAATAATGTACATCGCCACCTCAAGTGTGTTTACCATCCATCTGTTTCTGACAAGGATCTTGCATTAATCTGAGGAGAAACTAAGTGGTTATATACGGTAGTGGTCGGCTCACGCCCACAGAGGGCGTCGTGAATCAGAGGATTAAACAGAGGAGAAACTGATGCTTGCATAAGGCAGTACCCGCTAACACCCACAGATGGCGTCCTGAATCTGAGGATTAAACAGAGGAGAAATTGATGCTCGTATAAGGCAGTACCCACTAACACCCACAGATGGCGCCCTGAATCTGAGGATTAAACAGAGGAGAAACTGTAGAAGTGCCCGCCAACACTCTCACTGGGGGCGTCGTTCCTCCTAACCCACGGACATGCGCCAAGTGATGGATCGTGACTCCAGCTGAGGGCTACAAATTATGGCGGTACACTTAGGCTGTTTTTAGAGGCGGTGGTGGAGACATATTGGACAGCTATGACCGCGGCGAGGAAGCACGTTTTCTTTTTAGTGAGCAATGTTTACGTTGCCTGGTAAGCCAGAGAATGACGTGATATGGTGGGCCTTGCTGACTGACTGCTCAGGCGAGAGAGAGAGAGAGAGAGAGAGAGAGAGAGAGAGAGAGAGAGAGAGAGAGAGAGAGAGAGAGAATTTCTAAATCGAATGACATGTCTCTTCTTACTCGCTGGCTAGTAAAGGAAATAATGTTGAAATATTTGAAGTACCGAAGACTTGGTGAAGCCTCACGCTAGGGCCATAACCTGAGCCAAACTTCTACATGAGGTATGTTGGCAATGTTGTGATGCCCAGGTTGTAACTGTGGTTCCGGCTTCCCGAGTCGCTCACTGGGTCAGCCAGTGGTTCAGTACCGTCGGGCTGTGCTAATTTTAACGTCTCCTGCGAAAATGGTGAACCGAAAAGC
This sequence comes from Panulirus ornatus, assembly GCF_036320965.1. Classification (NCBI taxonomy): domain Eukaryota; kingdom Metazoa; phylum Arthropoda; class Malacostraca; order Decapoda; family Palinuridae; genus Panulirus; species Panulirus ornatus. The sequence continues at coordinate 15,217,761 of NC_092271.1, read as the reverse complement.
CTTGGACTTCGGGTTGCGCTTTGTTGTCTCACTGAAAAGCTTCACTGTTTCAGAGCCGTAACTTACGGATCAATGATTCCTACCTGTTAAGCATGTATAATTGCATCATTTTGATACATCATTAGAGCGAAGCACAGACACACACAGGGTTCTGTTACAATGCCCAGCTCATCGAATGTGCGCTTCAGAGCTACGACCCGAACCGGCCGTGTTCGCTCGCTCTCTCTCTCTCTTTGGGTGGTTCAAAGTTCTCCCACATCCCTGCCAAGTTCACCACTCGTGAAAATCCCTGGTGTGTATCTGCTGGTCGCCTCATGACAACGTTATCTACCAGTGACGCTAATCGGTGTCCCGCGCGTGTTTAAGACGGATGAAAAAAATACTAAATAAATAATCAGCTCCAGGAACACCAGAGGCCAGATCTGATTAACCGCTCAATTCTTTTTCTTCCCCACAATACTCCTCTCCCCCGAGACAGCCATGACTAGGGCACTTTTTCTACGTGATATGGTGGTCACAATATATATATATATATATATATATATATATATATATATATATATATATATATATATATATATATATATATATTTCCCGCGCTAATGAGGTATCGTCAAAAAACAGACGAAGAATGGCCCATCTACTCATATACACACATATATATACATAAACGGACATACACGCACATATAAATATCAACATACACACGTATACATTCCATCCTACAGGAAATAGCATCGCTCCCCTTGCTTCAGCGAGGCAGTGCCAGGAAAACAGACAAAAAAAAAAAGGCCACATTCGCTCACACTCAATCTCTAGCTGTCATGTGTAATGCACCGAAACCACAGCTCCCTATCCACATCCAGGCCCCACAGACCTTTCCATGGTTTACCCCATACGTTTCACATGCCCAGGTTCAGCCCATTGACAGCATGTCCACCCTGGAATACTACATCGTTCCAATTCACTCTATTCCTTGCACGCCTCTCACCCTCCTGTATGTTCAGGCCCCGATCGCTCAAAATCGTTTTCACTCCATCCTTCCACCTTCAATCTGATCACCTGCTTCTCCTAGTTCCTTCCACTTCTAATCAAACTTCCCTTACTCATTCTCTCCATATGTGCAAACCATTTCAACACACCCTCTTCGGCTGTCTCAACCACACTCTTTTTATTTCCACCTCTCTCTCTCTCTCTCTCTCTCTCTCTCTCTCTCTCTCTCTATATATATATATATATATATATATATATATATATATATATATATATATATATATATATATATATATATATATATTTCTTTCTTTCAAACTATTCGCCATTTCCCGCATTAGCAAGGCAGCGTTAAGAACAGAGGACTGGGCCTCTGAGGGAATATCCACACCTGGCCCCCTTCTCTGTTCCTTCTTTTGGAAAATTAAAATATGTATATTACTTCTCCAAGAGAGGAACAGACAAGGGGGCCACGTAAGGACTTTTAACTCTAAAACTTGTCAACTGATTTTGACGCTACCTTGCTAACGCGGGGACTGGCGAATACGTATAAATATATACATATCTTACCCCCACAAATGCAATTTGGTTTAAGTATGTAGATCAAATTCTTTGTGTCTGGCCAACAAATGAAAATTTACAAACATTTCTCCCTTTACTTAACAATCTAGCACGTTCCATCAATTTTAATGTAAAAACTGAAAATAATGAGGTGTTACCATTTTTAGATTGCATGATCCATAGGGAAGGAAACATGTTTAAGTTTAGCATATACAGAAAACCTACCAATGTATGCCCATATATCCATTATTACTCAGTTCAACATGACAGAGTTATATTATCATCATTCCTGTCTATGTTTTTTAGTGCAGCACGTGTATGCAGTCCACAGTTTACTGATGAAGAGTTTGAGAAGATATATTCTACTGGATCAGAGTTGAAGTATCACAGGTCTTTCATTGATAAATTCTTCATTTGGCAAAGAAATCATTTTATTGAGTTGAACCCAAACCTCCCCTTGACACCAAAAACCTTTTAGCTTTCCCTTTTAGTAATTATTTTACATTACTTCTCATGCTGCTTACATCCTTTAATGTAAATGTTGCCTTCAACAACAACATTACCATTAGGAACATCTTAATCAGGAACTCACCAGAAAGTTCTGCAGGCTGTGTTTATACAGTGCCATGTAAAAGTTGTGATATGTTTCATGTTGGGCAGACTGATACGGATCTTTCCGTTAGACTTAAGCAACATAAATATAGTACAAGAACAGGATAGGAATAAAATTCCTTGTTTAATCATGTTAAAAATCATGGTCATTGTACTGAATGGAGTAATGCCATCTCAGTTATCAACTCTAACTCCTGTATCGCGAGAAGTATCATTGAATCTTCTATTATCGAATACACAAAGAAATGTAACATAAATATGAGAGAAGGTCTATACAAATTGGATAGCTTTACGGTTGATAAAATTTTTGAACAGTTTAGTTCTTGTCCACATAATAAATTTCATGATACGCATGTTGCCAGACTTGAATGCACCCGACCTCCATTCGGTTAGACACTTGTTTACCAAATGGCGTCCTTGCAACGTCTCTATGTTGTATAACAACTGACTGTTATAATACTTTCTTGTATCTCCCCTGATGATGTGATTATTACATGAAAGTGCACTTGGGAACTTAACGTGCTTCATTTCCCAGTGGACAAGAAGGATATTTATATATATATATATATATATATATATATATATATATATATATATATATATATATATATATATATATATATATATATATATATGTATATATATGTGTGTGTGTGTGTGTGTGTGTGTGTGTGTGTGTGTGTGTGTGTGTGTGTTACATGTAGTCAAGTAGTTCAACAGAGTTCATAAATACCAGCGTCGTCTCGGTTGTTTAAAGAGCGATCTAATTGTTGGCGAAAATATTTCACTGTTTACATTACTGGACCGTCAGGCAAGGCTCACGTGCATTGAAGATTTCCCGGCAATGTTGGAGAGTATTTGCGAGGTGCGACACCCCGCTGCAAGTTGCTGGCATAACTAGGTTTGTAAACCTTAACAGTCAGGACGCGGTATGTACGTTTGTAGACCCAACCCTTCAGACTTCCTTTCATTCTATATCTTTTAGAACTCATGGCATCAGGTGAGACCATGTTTAAGTCTCAAGGTGCCAGGGTGGGGGACCTAAATCATGAAAACAGGTCGTTCTAAAAACCTCTGGCTATGAGCCTGGACCCGCTCCCGACAACAGTAATATCCCTCAGTGACTCCTAGCGAGACACTTGTGCTACACGATTCAAAACTGTGCCACTGAAGTACATTAAGAATATCACTTTACCAGAAAACAAAAAATATAACAACACAGAGACGAAGATGTATCCGGTGGCCTACACTCGCACTCTGCAATTTAGAATGAACACACGACGACCACCCTCCTCCATCCGGCCAGACATCCCTGCCAAACCTGGTGTGATACCAGACACAACCTCCTCCGTCAAGTGAAAAAAATCATAATGGATAATCCACCTTAGAAACCCGTTCACATATTCTACGCTCAAGAAAAACTGACAACGACACGAAGGCAAAGCATGTGGGTGGCTACGGTCTCCTGGCCAGCAAAGGACATACGTACATTGTGTGTGTGTGTGTGTGTGTGTGTGTGTGTGTGTGTGTGTGTGTGTGTGTGTGTACTCTTAGAGTAATATCAAACATCTCACTTAACCGCTGTTCCATATCTATAAGTCTTATTCATCCCATTACAAAGGACTGCTGACATATTCGGTGTTGCTCTTCTTCCACCTCTTCAGCCAAAGTGGTCCATCTGTACAGTTCCGCAGGCACTGCGTCTCTCTCTCTCTCTCTCTCTCTCTCTCTCTCTCTCTCTCTCTCTCTCTCTCTCTCTCTCTCTTCCATCCTTCGTTCCACTGTCATGCCCTCGCCCTCTCCCTGCTCTCTCGTAAGCTGTCTGCATGTGTACCTTCCACCAAGGCTTGGCCTCGTTGCTGCTTTTCTATAGTTTCTGCGTGGAGATCAGCCACACGAGAACTGACCGTTATCATGCCTCCTTCCCTCGGACAGGGAACCTTGGTGTCTGGATTTCCAGTCATCCTACTATGGCAGGAATGAGGGAAAGACTCCGTCAATGGATAGAAAATGATCGTAGTAGAAGAAAACAATGGATGGTTGTGGGGAGCGGTGGCGGCGGTGGAGATGGCTCGCTTTCTCCAAATGGGCTGAAGTCATCGTGTGGCGTGCCACAGGGTTCTGTCCCGGAAACCATTGCCCTTGATCCACATAAAATACTTGACAGAAAGACTGGACTCTTCAGTGAGCGTGTTTGTGGATGATGCCAAGGGCACGGGGGAAGCGGAAAACAAAGAGGACTGCATCAACTTACAAGGGGACCTAAACACACTCAGAGGTTGGTCCCATAATTGGCTAGCGAAATTCAGTCCAAGGAAATGTAAATGAGGATGGGTCAATGCGAAAGAAAGCGCCAATACGAATATCATCTAACCGAAAATAAGCTGCAAGAATGTGTGTGTGTGTGTGTGTGTGTGTGTGTGTGTGTGTGTGTGTGTGTGAGAACTTTGGTTTTGAAATGGACCCCAGCCTATCACCAGTAACACATTAAAAGATCTGTAAAGGAGACAAATATTTTGGCAAATATTAAACATCATTCAATTACATGGTAAGGAAATATTCAGCAACGTGTTCACATCCTACATTCAGCCAAAATGAACAAACAGAGAAGATCCAGAGGAGGGCAACAAAGATGAGCGGAAATCAAAAGATGCGACTTACAGGGAAAGGCTAGAGGCCTGAAACCTGCTCACCATGAAAAAAGAAGAGTAAGGAGTGACCTGAGCATGGTCTTTCAGTTTTTAAACCATCTAGATGACGTAAATAGTAAACATTTCTTTGAAAGATACAGGGAGAGAACAACCAGAGGCCATAACATATTATGATCAACTCCCACAGGATAACATAAACTGCTCGAAATCACTTGTCTCTACTACCTTCAGTAACACACTTACCCTCACTACCAACAAACTGGTCCGAGACGAAGGCCGTCCATACTGAGAGAGAGAGAGAGAGAGAGAGAGAGAGAGAGAGAGAGAGAGAGAGAGAGAGAGAGAGAGAGAGAGAGAGAGAGAGAGAGAGAGTGTCAAACACCGTGAACGAGGCAGGACGAACACAGTTTTACGGTGTAGGACAAGACCTGATGTCACTAATTATACAAGAAAAGGAGGAACAGCTTTTTCCACGCATGAGAAACACTAACACGCTGACGAATGACGAACATGGAGGGTGAGACTGTCCTCCAAGACTCCCGTCAGGGACAGAAAGGTCCCCCTAAAATGAAACCCTAAAAATAGGAGTTGAAGACAAAGAACCACTGAAAGGAGAGGAAAAGAAGAATAAGAATTTCAATACTACTTCCAAAAGTGAGGAACGTGTTTTTTTTCCTTCAGAAATGGGCAGATCGTAGCTATAATGAGAGACAGGAGAGGACACAGGGATGCATAAAGCTCGGCAGCAGTGCAGGGGAAAACACACACATGACATTACACCGACGACGTGGATATCCAATACGACGTTGCCAACGGCCCACGTAATCGTTATGTGACACAAGTGGCGGCCGCCGAGCGTTACGTGGTCTAGGTAATACCGGAGGCGCAATTCAGCCACCAGCTCTTGGAGACGGACGAGACGAGGAAGATATTTATGTGGTATGGAGGGGAGGGAGGGAATAGGGGGACAGTAAAAGGGTGAGATGCAAGGCGGGAAAGTGATAAGCATCGTCGCCAGATGATCAGTGGAGGGCAAGACTGCAGCTCGCCATTAGCGTGTGGCGAGGCTGGTCAGTCAAGAACAAGATGGGTGATAAATGATGATATTATACAGTAGCCAAATGCTCCCTGACACACTACATTTGTTCGGGAGTGGAGGAAGTTGGAGGATCCTGACCATTACTGTATTTTGGCCGAACTGAGAGCGACAGGCATGTTGATGTGCCTGGCAGCGCGGCTGGCAGCCTAGTTGGCAGCAGGTAGGAAGGTGTCAGCTGGCACCTGGACTCGTCCGTGTGGGTCTGACGCCAGGCACGTGACGTCCCGCCCCTCAAGCACGGCACAAAACCTCCATATCAAAACCGTTCTTGCTCTTTCTCCTCACCAGCATTTTCTTGCGCACTTCCAAAATGTGTAATGGCCAAAAATCCGGTAAATCTTCGGTATTACGTGTATGGTAGGGGACCTCCTGACACCACAAGGCTAGGGAGATGGGGCGGGGGTGTGTACCATGCATGACGCCCCCTGATCTTAAATCCTTATCTGTCATCAGCTTGTAATTAGTCGTCTATTTCGAGCGAGCAGCAGATGGAGACTGCCCACCCATCCGCTCCGGGTATCGCCGACCAGTCGCAGATAGCTTGGTTTATTATTAATATTATCATGTAGTCATTTATTATACCCAAGCGCTTGGCTCCCTTACCACCACCGCTCTTTATTAATAGCTCGTGCCTCTGTTGACAACCTGCAGCCGCCAGATGGCTGTGACCTTTACGGGCTCATCTGACATTTCCACCTGAGGTAAGACCTCCGGGAGGGGGGCGTTCAAACCCCTGAGGTGTGAGCGGGCGCTGCCGCTGATGTATGTGACCTGCCTGGCTATTTGTGAGCAGCTGATTCACCGGGTAGTTTCTAGGATGTTGACCCCCATAACCGAGTGATTGACTGACTCATCGCGGGTGTCAGTCAGGCCCTTTGTGACCCCCTGTCATCCTTGTGCGCTACCGCTCACAGGATGAGCATGGGGTGCACCATAGACTTGCCGGGGGGAAAATCGGCACAAATCAGTCAGTGGGCTCAGGGTGGTTAGAGGAAAGTGGGAGGAAAAAGGCGAATGACTGACTCCGGATGCGCATGTGAGGCAGGGGCGTGCGGGTCTATCCTGCCATGAAGGGTCAGGTTGGGATGATGGTTAGCGTGGCTGGAGACGCGCACAGCCGGTCCCTCCCTCCAATCCTGCGGCGGCAGTAGTGGTCGGTCTGCTGCAAGGTATACGTGACGCATCAGAGAGAACACTTGTGAGGTGATGACTACTTGTGTCTTACGGAGAGAGTTTTATACCCATGTCAGCTCTTCTCTTAATCTCGTACATATGTATAATATCTGTATTCTTAGGTATATATGAATGTGTACGTTTACTTGTATGAGAATATGTATTTAACTGTGGGAGTTGAAGGCGTTGCATCAACGACAACATACTGTTATGGGAGGAGTGGTGAGTGTGGCAGGAACAGGTCGTCAGTAATACCACATATCACGAAACAAGGCTGACTTGTCCTCAGACGATGAGGCTGAGGCAACAGGCGTGCCAGGACATCCCCCTCTCCCTCCCACAATCTGTCCTGGCACGCGGTCCCCGCCCACCACGTGCTTCACACGACTTACGCAGAGACCCTGGCTGGAGAGGCCCGCCAGGGGCTCGCTCCAGGGGGTGCAGAAGACTGTGGAATGGTAGGGAGGAGGAGGAGGAGGAGGAGGTCTCCCGATGGTGACCGTCCTAACGAGGTTCCTCTGCCACCTACTTAACCATAGGTAGATTCTCGCTGGTAGCGCTCCTGGTTTCAGCACTTCCTCCGCGCTCTCTAGTATCCCTGCCGTCGCTGTAGAGAGCAAAGTACAGACGACTCCCTTCTGCCTTGCGTTCTTACGTTTGCCACCAACACAACAGCACCAGCAACATGCTAAGAATAGAGGCCGGTCTTAGCCGCCCTCACCCAGGGAATGTTTACACTCGCAGGAATGTTTCACAGGTGGCGAGCAACGTCTCGTGTTTTGCGGAGTTTCCTCAACTATGAAGGAAACAAAGGATAAATATAGATCACAAGATAGATAACACGATGACTGACTTATGATGTATGAACGTCCCTGCACATATACGTCCAACCCTCGATGGGGTGGGACGTGTGTGTGTCAGCGGTGTTCTCGGGCCGCCTACGGGTGAACATGTCGACCTGAACTCTCTCTCTCTCTCTCTCTCTCTCTCTCTCTCTCTCTCTCTCTCTCTCTCTCTCTCTCTCTCTCTCTCTCTCTCTCTCTCTCTCCTCCAGCTCCATACTTGGATTACGCCTACTAACCTCGCTCAAGAGTGTCTACCTCCAGTGAATTTGATTTTGAGAGAGAGAGAGAGAGAGAGAGAGAGAGAGAGAGAGAGAGAGAGAGAGAGAGAGAGAGAGAGAGAGAGAGAGAGAGAGAGAGAGAGAGAGAGGTTCATATTAGACCCCGCTACCAGTGAACTGCTGAACCATGGTCTTGATAGGCCAATGTCGGGGCTGCGGTAGCCTCAGTGTAAACAACGGGTCACGGCCCTCGGGCGACCGTGTGTAGTCGTGACCCAGCTGACCACAGAGACTTAATTCCCCTCGGGGGTCAGAGAGATGATCGCCTGACCGACACCCGTCACCACAATCCCCCGGTACCAACCAGTGATGCTTCAGGTGCACGTACCATCCTACACCGTCAACTGTGGATGTCATTAACAATCCAGGAACAAGTGCAGAGCTAAGCAAGCAAACAACTCAGTTTTCCCGTAGTTATGAGGATGTCAACACCGATATTACTGTAAATCGACCAACGTAGGTAAGCGTTAAGAACAGAAGACCAAGCCTTAGAGGGAATATCCTCATCTGGCCCCCTCCTCTGTTACTTCTTTTGGGAAATTAGAAACGAGAGGGGAGGATTTCCAGCCCCCCGCTCCCTCCCCTTTTAGTCACCTTTTACGACACGCAGGGAATACGTGGGAAGTATTCTTTCTCCCCATCCCTATATATATATATATATATATATATATATATATATATATATATATATATATATATATATATATATATATATATACATATATATATATATATATATATATATATATATATATATTATCCCTGGGGATAGGGGAGAAAGAATACTTCCCACGTATTCCCTGCGTGTCGTAGAAGGCGACTAAAAGGGGAGGGAGCGGGGGGCTGGAAATCCTCCCCTCTTGTTTTTTTTTTTTTAATTTTCCAAAAAAAGGAACAGAGAAGGGGGCCAGGTGAGGATGTTCCCTCAGAGGCCCAGTCCTCAGTTCTTAACGCTACCTTGCTGGTGCGGGAAATGGCGAATAGTTTGAAAAAAAAAAAAAAAAAAAAAAAAAAAAAATATATATATATATATATATATATATATATATATATATATATATATATATATATATATATATATATATATATATACAGTATATATATACAGTATATATATATATATATATATATATATATATATATATATATATATATATATATATATATATATATATAATACATACAGTAAAAATGGTGATAAAAATTGGAGTAAGAGTGACACCAAGTTGTAAGGAGTATGAGACGGGATAGTTGAAGACAAAAGTATCATGAAAAGTGTGATGGCGGTGGTTGACCAGTTAAGGAATGGATGAGCCATAAAATGGATGCGGGTGAAGCCCACCGGTGCCCCGTCGGACACACGCTCCCTCTCCCTCCCACGCCAGTGGCAGTCCTCGTCCTACTCGCTTATAAGCCATTCAGTTTCAACACAATTCATTCGAGTCATTACACATGCCCACTCTGGCGTCCCTCACGTCTGCCACGCGCTGGTATGACCTTAAACAGTCGCGTTCCCTGCTCCACCACCCCTGGGGGCTTCCTACAGACCCATGCGCACGCGTCACCGTCTTCTCTTTCATCTGGAGTGCCTTGCTTGGTGTCGACTGCTGTGGAATATAAGTGTCCAGGCATCTTGGTGCTGTTGATCCTGAGTGGCCTTGACGCCAGCAGCGAGAGCTAAGGCCCGTGGCTCCTACCCACACTTCCCGAGGAAACAACGGTCACTTGTAAACCGACTGCGAGGACCATCCCACTTCATGAAGCCAGGTGTAGGCTCACTGAGGCTAGTGTGTGTGTGCACCCCCCGGAGAGAGGCGAGTGTACCCCCATAGCACCAGCCACAGGTGAACACGGAGCGAAGAAGCGCCAGGCCTCACAGAGACACATGCAACAGTGCCAGGTGAGGGGCAGCGTTGTTCCCTTGACCTGGTGTGTGGTGTGCCAAGTGCTGGCCCCAGCTGGTGGCCCGGCACACCTGGCCAGGCCAGACCCCACACGTTTGCTGTTGCTGCGGTGAGGCTGCTGCCGCCTCAGTTCACCCAGGCTTTGTCCATCTGGACAAAGGAGTACAGAAGATCTGGGTAAACACGTCCTCACAGTGACACGTCTCACATCTCGCTACACATTTTCCCCATAATTCTTCAACGTCTCGCTCCTAGTCAAGCCTCACGCTCTAGCTCGACCGTCCTATCCCTCGCTAGGTTTGTTCGTAAAGATAATGCACGAGGAAAACTGCTGAAATTCCAACATAAGATCATGTCTGAGAGCGATTTCTTCCATGTCCCTCCCAATCACTACAGCTATAGGTATTAAAATGCGTATGTATTATCTATTTCTCGACCTAACCAACAGTTTTCTTTTGCTTGTTGATCCACGAAGATGAATAAGTAAGAGCGATTATCCTGCCTATATTTGTGTTTGTTTTCCAGTCTGCTCGATCGTTTCTTCGTCTTAATCTATCACCACCAGCCAGCCCACACCCACACTCCTAACACAGACAACAGCAACTAGCAAGACCAAATCACTTAACTTTCAACTCATACTCAACCCCCAAAGGATCGAACTTAATATAAGTTATGGAAAACATCCAACGTTTAACATGCACCTGAGGCGCAAATCTCTCTCCCTGAGGCCAACGCAGATAACGTCAAATATCATAGCCATCCCATACCTTCCTGTATCAGCATGACATCCAGCCAACCAGATGCACATGTGAGTATATGGGAGAGTCAGACACCACAGGAGCCATCAGGTCTTCTCTCATGTGGCTTTACCATGTACTCCCACACGACTCTGGTGGTGGCTCAGTGCACTGTTGCATCGGGGAGATGACAACATTCTGTTCTCTCGGACGGGAGGAACTTTACATATCTAAACCACGAAAAGGAAACATAGGATGACTGCCTAGCGAAAAGATACAGGTTACACAAACGAAGCTTCGCGATCACCGTACGTGAGAATAAATCTATCATACGCCAGATGATGTATGGTGGTCATTCCCTCCTGACGGGGAGCCATGACAGATCCTTCCGGATAAAGGCTACACTCGCGGGTGCTCGCGTTAAGGAGAGCACGCGGGGGACATCTGCCAACCACATATGACATCCTCATGGTCACAGTTTACGTGAATGGAAGTACACTATTTTGTGATAATTCTGATCCAAACTGTAAACTTGTGTTTAAGCGAACATAACGCCTATTCTTGTAGCCTGTTGACGTACACTGTCTAAAGTGATCCCCTACATACGTATATATAGCCCAAGTCTTGAAAATATTTCTGCGGGCGCTTATTGGCAAGACTGGAGCTGTAGACTGGAAACCTTTCATTGTAAAACTACACTGTGTGGAACGTTACGAGTACCTCGGTCCCATCGGAACAAATGATCCCCATTACCAACAACCATTACAGACAGTCTCGACCTGGCCACAGAACAGGACGTGTACAGCATGTACAGCATATGTGGACCCTGGCTATTGGAGGTTTGTATGTTGTATGGAAGTGCTTGTTCATATGCACTATATATATATATGTATATATATATATATATATATATATATATATATATATATATATATATATATATATATATATTTTTTTTTTTTTATTTATTATACTTTGTCGCTGTCTCCCGCGTTTGCGAGGTAGCGCAAGGAAACAGACGAAAGAAATGGCCCAACCCCCCCCCATACACATGTATATACATACGTCCACACACGCAAATATACATACCTACACAGCTTTCCATGGTTTACCCCAGACGCTTCACATGCCTTGATTCAATCCACTGACAGCACGTCAACCCCGGTATACCACATCGCTCCAATTCACTCTATATATATATATATATATACTTCATACTTGGGAAGGGTGAGTTGACTACACTACGAATCGTCACAGACTTGTGATAAATTGCACCAGATGGAGTAACAGCCTGACGCTGAGGAGAGACAGCAACACGAGGACACAGGGACGATTCAGCCAGATGTGGCACAATGCCTTCACCAAGGGCGGTCCTGACCCTACGTGACTTCTGGTGCGACCAGCGAACACACGGCCATGACAGCCGCGCGCACCATAACCTTTCTGGAACGCTACAAAACACGAAGAAAAATTCGAGCTGAACACGGCTCGCATGAGCGAGAAAATACGAGAATATATTAAATAAATTACGACCGAGTTTGGTTAGAGTAAACAGAGGGAGTTCTTATCACAGCAAGTAAATATTACAGGAAATTTAAGAGGCACTTCATCAAAATATTGACATGGGCATTGAGGAGAGCGTAAGACGCGGTTACAGGGAAGGTGGGCCACTGGGATTAGGTTCTAGTGAGGCGGGCCTAGAGTGTACGAGGGTCAGCCAGTAGCCGTCCACCACGCCCACCTCGCGTGCTAGCGGGAGAGGCGGGAGTGAGGAGCCACTGTGACGACGAGGCACGGTGCTCCACCCCAGACACTGTGGCACCAAGACCACCAGCACTCACTATCTGGTACACCCAGCCATAGGGAGGGAAGGCCGTTACCAGACTCCACCTTTCACCGCGAGTGAAAAGTCACCTTTGGCGAAGCTTTGTCGATGGGAGTCCAGTCTGGTCAAAGAACTTCTTACTTGGATCCAAAGGAGTCTACATTTCCCTGCTACTGGAAGTAGCGCAGCTTTGGGCTGCACGAACGTTCAGAAATGGTCCTGGATAACAACAACAGGACTCTTTCACAGATATTGGGTCATGGGGTAAATATAAATGTAAATGAATAACTACGGAAGCCGAAAACACTGTTACTCTCCATATACGATAAGGAAATGCGACAGCGATAAGCAATAAGGGTAATGTTGTCGTTGGCACGAAACTGATCATCACAAACGGTGGCCACAACCCGAGGCAGAGGACCACGAAGACCTTCCCATATACAGCAGGTACTTACCTGACCTGGATGTGCAGTGTTTACTAGACAACCATCAGGACATCGACCTGGTGCAGGTGTGGCCACGGCCCAGGGCGGCTACCGTAAGACAACCCTTAATACTTTACCTGGTGGATGACTCACACCAACCAACCAGCCCTCCCTCCTCTCTACCTCACACTCCTCCTGCCTTACACTCACGGACCTATGAGGTCTCCCTCCGTCATCACCGAAACTCAAAAGAGGAACACACTAAGACATGAGTGCAACAGTTAGGGCTAAATGTTCTCTTCCCGAGGTGGGATGGTGGTACAAAAGATAGAGATGTGGTGCACCATACTCCACCCACCCCACATGCAACCGAGTGTACCACTGGACCAAACTCTTCAGGGTTAATGTTGTTCTGTGCCGGGCTGCACGGCTACCAGCCACAGCCTCTCTGTCCCCTCAGACATGTTCATCACAAACGACCCTTGAAGATTACGACAAACATATCTCTAACATTACACAACTCGAATATATTACTGTGTTATATAACTGTCTTTAAATTCTTCATTAATTTCAGACAATGCGACAAGGATGTTTTCCTTTAAATACAAATAATCCGTTGCGAACACCTGAGTAGGGAGGCAGCGGTCAGGTAAGCCACCCACCCCATTTTGCAACATAATTCTTCCTCCCTCAACATGATAATACGTCTCAAGCATGGACGTTACGACCCATGGCTCTGATACAGTGACATTTCACCTGATCACTTAAGGGTGGGGTCGAGGGCCATTCCCTCACAGCCAAGGGGAGTACAATCGTGTTCCTGAACTTCAAACCCCCGTTCGACTCCACTGGTGACAACGGCAGAGGAACCCTCACCATCTGTTGGCAGTCTTGCTTGATTTTTGGCCACGATCCCGCCAACGTTTCCACCGTTATCCAAACGAGCAGTTCGGGCTCTGAAGTCGGACTTTCAAGTGGCCGTGTTGGATTCGGGTTCCCGCCGCACAGAGCCCGACGCCCTGGCTAACTGCCATGAAATCGCGCGGGTTGTTTGGCTGCAGTAAGTTTCGGCTTGCTCCCCTGCGTCCAAGCATGCCACACGATTAGGAGGGGATGCCACCAGCCATTCTGTAGTCCAGGCGAGGGACGATAACCTAATAAAGTCTCGGCCCAACGGCCTCCGACCTCAGGACGCTCTTTTAATCACGACGAGATCTGAGCTCACTGACAATGTTCATGTGAGTGAGTCCCCGAGTTCAGGACAGATGGAAGGCGGTCCATGCTGAAGGGTGAGGTTGTCTGCCCGTAGATTATTACGTCCCGGGTGTAATGCCTCCCCACTGGGTGGTAGTGGCGGACCAAAACTGGTGCGTGGTAATCTATTAGTCTATTAGAGACCTAATCTAAGCTAACATCTCATGTAAGATCAACCCACTGGGGTCTGAATAAGACTCTTTCTAACCTACTGTAATCCTTTGGCACTATCTCTCACAGGATGTTTCTATCACGTAAAAATACCAGTACAACTTTCTGCAGTGCCGATAGACTACACCTGTTACCAACACGAGACTACAGATGTCATCCGCTTAAAGAAATTGACGCATTTGCGAGCTGAATGAAATCTGTCTCACGTTCGGGAACGCCATTTACAGAGATGTGTCGTCCTGGGCAGCGCTGATGACCGCTTCCTCCACACGCAACACAACGATGAGCGATTCAGTCCGTGTTGCAAGGATGAACACCCCTCCAAAAAAGCAATTTCCTCTACCATCGATATATTGATATATCAGACGACTCTACACAAATACATCGGTATGGGACCAGCTACCGATGACAGCCGTAGTGTCCGGTGTCATCACATGGGGTGGTATCGGTATGAGACCAGCTACCGATGACAGCCGTAGTGTCCAGTGTCATCACATGGGGTGGTATCGGTATGAGACCAGCTACCGATGACAGCCGTAGTGTCCGGTGTCATCACATGGGGTGGTATCGGTATGAGACCAGCTACCGATGACAGCCGTAGTGTCCAGTGTCATCACATGGGGTGGTATCGGTATGAGAGCAGCTACCAATGACAGCCGTAGTGTCCAGTGTCATCACATGGGGTGGTATCGGATCGTGCGTCGTGCTCAACTTTGTGATCGGGCCGTTAGTGGATCACCGCCGGGCGCAGCCGTACAGCGAAAGCAGACGAGTTTCACCAGGTCATACCAACATCAACCACACAACGAAGTGTAACCAATGTACACTTCAGGGAAGTTGGCCAACCCTGGTTTATGCGAGACCGTAATGCTTTTTCGACGTGTGCCATATCACCGGTGCTCACATGCTGTGCATCTCATGTTCGTCCTGCCACTAGGCTTCCACTGTGATGGCTGGGTCTACTAGGCTCTGGAAGGTCTTACGGTGTACAACCTGGCTTGCTTAAGTAGATCCCTGAAGGATAATATCCAGTTCCTTCTTGAAGAAGTTCAAGGGTTGCGTCAAAGACCACGAAGTCTTTTAGGACACCTGGCTCTCCCATGTACATACTTCCCTGTAAGGCGTTCGTTAGATATGTCAGTAGTAGGTTCAGGCGACGTGGGCCTCTAGTACCTATGCTCTCTTTCTTTAATAATTCCTACTCGACTGTGGATGTGATTCACACATCCTTCTCTGACTGTCACTCCACATGACAATGTTTTCCAAGTGTATGTCATGACGTCGGTCACCCGTCTATGACGAGAGCAGGTCCAGAGGTCTCAGCCTGTCCTAGCAGTTCATGAATAGCGTACCCTAATTCAACACACACTCTGACAACACACACACACACACACACACACACACACACACACACACACACAGAGTCTGACGTACGTAACTCGCTGTAGCACATGACTAGGGCAAGGTAGGGCTGGGGTATGAGCTCTGGTACGTAACATAGCCCCCACAACTCGTGGCGACACAAGAAGAACCTACCTATTCACGTTTGTCTCTGGAACTGACGGAATCAATACGGCGATAGACGACTCGATGAACGAGGAGGAGGAGGAGGAGGAGGAGGCCTGACCTTGTGCTGTTGTACGTACGTGTGTGGCGTACTGTTGCCAGAGGCCACCAATGACACACTTGTCCTCACGTCTGTAGTCACTCTCAACAATCACAGCCACAGCTGCAGCTGCTCTGCCAAGATCTCCTTCATCTTCAGCCATTGTGTTCTGCTTGGTTCACGGAGGGGACTAACTTAAACGTCAGGTTTGAAGAACCATAACTCGGTTGTACGTATCTGCTGACTGGCTGATAATATGTGCACCTGTGGTGCTCGGACTCTGGCAAGAGCCTCCTCAAAGTCCTTCGAGGCCTCCTAGTACGTGCTACAAAATCTTGTTGCGAGGGTTGAAGGGGAAGACCTTCCTCGCGAAGCAACAGCACAGGGCGTCCCCTCTCTCGCACCCGACCTACCCACTCCATCAACAATGGCAGACCCAAGGAGAACGCCGTAACCTGCATCTACGGCCTCGTTACTTCACGGGGCGCAACACAAAGATGATGACGGAGGGGAGACTGGAGTCCTGCCAGCTGTGACTGTCATGGTACATAAACCCGGGTCCTGTTGGCTCTTCACGCTCCTACCATGTGCCATCCCACACAACCATGAAATCCCTATATATTCCTACGCAGTCCACTTGCTCCCAGTCGGGTGGGTGGGAAAATTAAAGTGTGCGGAACCGAGCACTCGAGGAGGGATGGTAAGGGGATGATGGTGAGGGTGGAGTGTGAGGTGTTCCTACGGAAAATAAGAAGAGACACTGTCGAAAAATCTCACACACTTATCTGACTAGGAAGTTCCTCTGCTTCAGCGGCAGCAGAAGCAGGTGACAGGAGTGCACTCACGTACCTGTTGACAGAAAAGAAAATCACTTAGTGTACCGGCAAGACAATCATCCTCTGTTAAGTGATTATTTCATAAAGAAAACATGATCTATTTCTATGACGAGATTGACCGAGTTAAGAGGTCTCTCTAAACAAGCGGAGGCACCAAGATCATCACAAGGTTGTGTGAACAGTGGCCGTGGGTGTGGATGGCTGGATGTTGTTATTCCCATAAATACGTTCTACCTATCTAGATCCATCTAGCCACCCACCCAGCATCAATTACCTTATCTATCTACACACATCCCCATCAACCTTACCTGGCGGCCTAACCTCACAAATCTCATCCATTTCTTCATTCAGTAACTTGTGGACTTTCATGTTCATGAGTCAAGCCATCTATTCGTCCAGCTCCTCCACATCTGTCACCATTATCTTGGCCAAATACATAGATCCAGCGACCACACCTCCCTCCCCACCCATCCCTCACTCGAGCACATCATACGTCTTCCTGCTCACGCTAATATATCTACATGTGAACAATTAACTCACCGGCCGTCCACGCCCGCTGACGTGTCCAACCTTCACCCTCCCACACACACACACACACACACACGTCCCGTCCACTACAGCCCTGACCCCGGTGGTCATCCGCCAGCACAGGCCAGCTGCCTCACCCCACAGGAAACGATTAACAGAGCGGCTGTAATTCTCCAAGGGTATTACCCGAGCATTAGAGGAGGCTGAGCGACCTCCTCCTCCTCCTCCTTCTCTTCGTCCCAAGGAGATGAGTTTGGCCATCTCTCCACATGAAAGGTGCGCACAACCTTAGCCTTCTTGCTCTGGTCTTCTGAAGGCAAGGCGCCCAGAAATATCAACTCCAGGTTAATTTTCTAGTTTTAAATACTGACGACAACATGTAATATCTTTATGTTATACATTTCATTTGCGAACTTAGAATCGAAATCGACGCGTAAATATATATATATATATATATATATATATATATATATATATATATATATATATATATATATATATATATATATATATATATTGGAAAGGATCACAATTTTGAGAGTGGTCAAGTATATTCCTATAAGTTCACGGGGAAAATGAAACACGATAAGTTCCCAAGTGCACTTTCGTGTAATAATCACATCATCAGGGGAGATACAAGAAATATAACAGTCAGTTAATATGCAAAGAAGAGACATAGCCAGGACGCCATTTGGTAAAGAAGTGGTTGTATTCATATATATATATATACATATATATATATATATATATATATATATATATATATATATATATATATATATATATATATATATATATATATATATATGGTGTGGGAGGCAAGTTGTTAGAAGCAGTGAAAAGTTTTTATCGAGGATGTAAGGCATGTGTACGTGTAGGAAGAGAGGAAAGTGATTGGTTCTCAGTGAATGTAGGTTTGCGGCAGGGGTGTGTGATGTCTCCATGGTTGTTTAATTTGTTTATGGATGGGGTTGTAAAGGAGGTAAATGCAAGAGTCCTGGAAAGAGGGGCAAGTATGAAGTCTGTTGGGGATGAGAGAGCTTGGGAAGTGAGTCAATTGTTGTTCGCTGATGATACAGCGCTGGTGGCTGATTCATGTGAGAAACTGCAGAAGCTGGTGACTGAGTTTGGTAAAGTGTGTGGAAGAAGAAAGTTGAGAGTAAATGTGAATAAGAGCAAGGTTATTAGGTACAGTAGGGGTGAGGGTCAAGTCAATTGGGAGGTGAGTTTGAATGGAGAAAAACTGGAGGAAGTGAAGTGTTTTAGATATCTGGGAGTGGATCTGTCAGCGGATGGAACCATGGAAGCGGAAGTGGATCATAGGGTGGGGGAGGGGGCGAAAATTTTGGGAGCCTTGAAAAATGTGTGGAAGTCGAGAACATTATCTCGGAAAGCAAAAATGGGTATGTTTGAGGGAATAGTGGTTCCAACAATGCTGTATGGTTGCGAGGCGTGGGCTATGGATAGAGATGTGCGCAGGAGGATGGATGTGCTGGAAATGAGATGTTTGAGGACAATGTGTGGTGTGAGGTGGTTTGATCGAGTAAGTAACGTAAGGGTAAGAGAGATGTGTGGAAATAAAAAGAGCGTGGTTGAGAGAGCAGAAGAGGGTGTTTTGAAATGGTTTGGGCACATGGAGAGAATGAGTGAGGAGAGATTGACCAAGAGGATATATGTGTCGGAGGTGGAGGGAACGAGGAGAAGAGGGAGACCAAATTGGAGGTGGAAAGATGGAGTGAAAAAGATTTTGTGTGATCGGGGCCTGAACATGCAGGAGGGTGAAAGGAGGGCAAGAAATAGAGTGAATTGGAGTCATGTGGTATACAGGGGTTGACGTGCTGTCAGTGGATTGAAGCAAAGCATGTGAAGCGTCTGGGGTAAACCATGGAAAGCTGTGTAGGTATGTATATTTGCGTGTGTGGACGTGTGTGTGTACATGTGTATGGGGGGGGGGGCATTTCTTTCGTCTGTTTCCTTGCGCTACCTCGCAAACGCGGGAGACAGCGACAAAGTATAAAAAAAAAAAAAAAAAAAAATATATATATATATATGTGTGTGTGTGTGTGTGTGTTTTAGATATCTGGGAGTGGATCTGGCAGCGGATGGAACCATGGAAGCGGAAGTGAATCATAGGGTGGGGGAGGGGGCGAAAATCCTGGGAGCCTTGAAGAATGTGAGGAAGTCGAGAACATTATCTCCGAAAGCAAAAATGGCTATGTTTGAAGGAATAGTGGTTCCAACAATGTTGTATGGTTGCGAGGCATGGGTTATGGATAGAGTAGTGCGCAGGAGGGTGGATGTGCTGGTAATGAGATGTTTGAGGACAATATGTGGTGTGAGGTGGTTTGATCGAGTAAGTAATGTAAGGGTAAGAGAGATGTGTGGAAATAAGAAGAGCATGGTTGAGAGAGCAGAAGAGGGTGTTTTGAAATGGTTTGGGCACATGGAGAGAATGAGTGAGGAAAGATTGACCAAGAGAATATATGTGTCGGAGGTGGAGGGAACGAGAAGCGGGAGACCAAATTGGAGGTGGAAAGATGGAGTGAAAAAGATTTTGAGTGATTGGGGCCTGAACATGCAGGAGGGTGAAAGGCGGGCAAGGAATAGAGTGAATTGGATCGATGTGGTATACCGGGGTCGACGTGCTGTCAATGGATTGAATCAGGGCATGTGAAGCGTCTGGGGTAAACCATGTAAAGTTCTGTGGGGCCTGGATGTGGAAAGGGAGCTGTGGTTTAAGGCATTATTGCATGACAGCTAGAGACTGAGTGTGAACGAGTGGGGCCTTTGTTGTCTTTTCCTAGCGCTGCCTTGCGCACATGAGGGGGGAGGGGGATGATATTCCATGTGTGGCGAGGTGGCGATGGAAATGAATAAAGGCAGACAGTGTGAATTGTGTGCATGTGTATATATCTATATGTCTCTGTGTGTATATATATGTGTACATTGAGATGTATGGGTATGTATATTTGCGTGTGGGAACGTGTATGTATATACATGTGTATGGGGTGGGTTGGGCCATTTCTTTCGTCTGTTTCCTTGCGCTACCTCGCAAACGCGGGAGACAGCGACAAAGCAAAATAGATATATATATATATTGGAAAGGATCACAATTTTGCGCGTGATCAAGATATTCCTATGAGTCCACATAGAAATTCATTTTCCCCGTAGACTCATAGGAATATAAATATAAATAAATAAATGAATATATATATATATATATATATATATATATATATATATATATATGACGTTGTCTGTCGCTCTCGTGTCATCAGTCCTCGTGCATTCCCGGCATCTGGCAAGACTGACACTTACAACCAACCCACTGGAGAGGTCACAGATGCACGAACTACCTCCCAGTTCACTTCTGGCTACCGAAGACTTTGTATATATATATATATATATATATATATATATATATATATATATATATATATATATATATATATATATATACATATATGTACACACACACACACACACACACACACACACACACCGGCAGCCCCCGGCGGACGCATCAGCCCCCAGCCACAGACTGCCCCATCTGATACACGCCCTACCATCACACACGTGACAATGATGTACCGTTAATGGTCACTACCACTGCCGTGGGACGATGTTCTCCTGTGACGACAAGACACTTGGAGGCTCCTCCTCCAGGGGCGGCTCACCCGACCTCAACATACCGCTCGTGGGGCTCGTGTTTTTTTTTTTTCTATGAAGATAAAAAAAATCTGAAACAGATAAGTTTAGGAAAATAAGAAGAAAAAATTTAAGAGGACAAACCTCCGCTCTGGCTAATGAGGTTAAAGAGTTGGCGTAGTGGATCCCGGAAGAATGAGAGAGAGAGAGAGAGAGAGAGAGAGAGAGAGAGAGAGAGAGAGAGAGAGAGAGAGAGAGAGAGAGAGAGAGAGAGAGAGAGAGAGTCAACATAAATACTTGAGGTCAAAGAAGGCAGGTACGAGGCCTGACAGTTCTAAATGTATATAATATATGTCGAGAGCCAAGGGTGAGGGGATACATGGCCGGCCCTCTCCCCCTGCCCGCTGCTCACCCATACACATTCACACACACACACACACACACCAGCTGGCAACAGGCAACCATACACAGCGCATCACATCGGCAGCGAACTAAACACAGCATTCTCAGGGCGGTGGCGGGCACTGACTTGTGAGTGCATGATTAGCCAAAAGCTCAGCGGGGGATTACACGAACGCACCACGAGCCAGATGCCTCATTGTACCTCAGTGGTAAATCCTGCCACAGGCCGGGGCCAACTTCTTCAGGCATGCACGTGCGTTCGTCACATGCACGCACGATTGTAGGCCCCAGGCCAAAAATGTCCAGCACAAGAAAAGAAGAGAAAAAAAGAAATTAGAAGATATATAGTCATTCTTAAAGACCTGTCAACTCTGCCGTCAACAGGAGACAAATACCTTCGTAAAAATGATAACCATGTCAAGCAAGAACAGGCATATGAGAGACGAAAACCAAAGCAGCCTTGAGGCAGAAAGAAAAAGAAAGTGAACGTAAAGATAGTGAAGATGAAGCAAGGAAAGTAGGCAGAGGACCCGCCCGCTTCAGCCATCTGTCTCCAGAACACCTCACTCATGATGTGTGTGCAGGTGTGAACCCTGTAACCAGCCAGCCCCATCCCCTACATACCCTCACACTCACCATCACCAGCAGGGTAGGTTACACCCTGGCACCCACACACCACCACAAACAGCAGGGTACACAATACCCTACCACAACACATCACCAGCAGGGGACACTATACCAGCCATCACCAGCAGGGGACACTATACCAGCCACCACCAGCAGGGGACACTATACCAGCCACCACCAGCAGGGGACACTATACCAGCCACCACCAGCAGGGAACACTATACCAGCCACCACCAGCAGGGGACACTATACCAGCCACCACCAGCAGGGGACACTATACCAGCCACCACCAGCAGGGGACACTATACCAGCCACCACCAGCAGGGGACACTATACCAGCCACCACCAGCAGGGGACACGCGTCTCCCTTCACCACACACGAGTAGCGGGCACGGCAGCGGGGACAAGATAAGAGGAGGTCAGGCGTTTCCGAACAGTGAGGAAGAACTAGTGTGACGGTGACTTTACCCACGGCAAACACGAGTAACTCAGAGTACAGCAACACTGGAGGAGATGGACGTATTTGGTGCATGCCTGCTGCACGGTTGGCCTCGGAGACGCTACACCCTCCGGCTGCCACGTTACCTTCCGTCATCTGCGTCGTACGTGGGGCGGCCGGATGGACACGGCCACCGCATGCTTCATACACACGATACATACACACATACACACCTCTACCCTCACCAACCCTCCAGCTAGCATATATATATATATATATATTCTCTCTCCTTACATAGACACCGAGACACCTACAACTGTTCTCGTAACAGACCCGAACCCAACAAAATGTATACACAAAACATTGCTATTACATCTCTCTTTACATGATGGTGAATAACTGTCTCATCCAAACGTCTCTGAAGGACTTGATCTCTTATAAACGGTCGCTTTAAGTCGTGTTCCGAGGATGTGCATCAGGGATGTGCACCAGGGACCTGCACAAGGGATGTGCACCAGGGATGTGCACCAGGGATGTGCACCAAGGATGTGCACCAAGGATGTGCACCAGGGATGTGCACCAGGGATGTGCACCAAGGATGTGCACCAGAGACGTGCACCAGAGACGTACACCAGGGATGTGCACCAGGGACGTGCACCAAGGATGTGCACCAGGGACGTGCACCAGGGATGTGCACCAGGGATCTGCACCAAGGATGTGCACCAGGGATGTGCACCAGGGATGTGCACCAAGGATGTGCACCAGAGACGTGCATCAGAGACGTGCACCAGGGATGTGCACCAGGGACGTGCATCAAGGATGTGTACTAGGGACGTGCACCAGGGACGTGCACCAAGGCTCTCTAAATATAAACTACTTGTTCCCTGGAGCCAGACACCTCAACAAAAGGACAACTGGCTCGTTCTTCTGCCACTGGAGGTCATAAATCATGCACCACTTGAAATTCATTATATATATATATATATATATATATATATATATATATATATATATATATATATATATATATATATATATATATACCCAAATACGGGAGAAACGTGATTTTCAGATGGACGTATAATTATCATAAGATAGAGAATTCATGTCACCACAATAAAAACACTGCACGGAATGAAACACAAGGAATACAACACAACACCCACCCACACACACACACACACACACACACACACACACACACACACACACACACACACGGTGGAAGAGGAACACAAACTTCAACACAGACGAGAGAATGAGAGAGAGAGAGAGAGAGAGAGAGAGAGAGAGAGAGAGAGAGAGAGAGAGAGAGAGAGAGAGAGAGAGAGAGAGAAGCATCCGGCGCAACGAGCGAGGGTAGTAAGGCAGGACGGACTGGTGTGTGTGTGTGTAGCCCGGGGTGGCGGGCTAGCCTGGGCCTGAAGGAGTGGTTGCTGCTCCGCCCCACGAGAATTACCACCAAATTTATGGCTTCGTTATTGCTGACTGGTTTGAACCCGCCAAGCCTACGGCATCTTGTTGTTACACTGTGACATACTATGCTTGACCTGTACGTAAATCATACACACACACACACACACACACACACACACACACACACACTGTGTGTATGTGTGAAAGTTGAATACATGGACATGCACATAAAAACACGGGCGAATATGCACATTCATGTACACACACACACACACACACACACACACACACACACACACACACACACACACACACACACACACACACACACACACACACAGACACACACACACACACACACACACACACACACTGTGTGTGTGTGTGTTAAGTTGAATACATGGACATGCACATAAAAACACGGGCGAATATGCACATTCATGTACACACACACACACACACACACACACACACACACACACACACACACACACACACACACACACACACACACACACAAATACACACACAGACACACAGACACACACACACACACACACACACACACACACACACACACACTGTGTGTGTGTGTGTTAAGTTGAATACATGGACATGCACATAAAAACACGGGCGAATATGCACATTCATGTACACACACACACACACACACACACACACACACACACACACACACACTGTGTGTGTGTGTGTGTTAAGTTGAATACATGGACATGCACATAAAAACACGGGCGAATATGCACATTCATGTACACACACACACAAACACACACACACACACACACACACACACACACACACACACACACACACACAGTGTGTTTGTGTGTGTGAAAGTTGAATACATGGACATGCACATAAAAACACGGGCGAATATGCACATTCATGTACACACACACACACACACACACACACACACACACACACACACACACACATGGGTCACGACATATTTAGCAAGCTGTTCAACACATAATATTACCCAAAAGTAATATACGCTTCTCAGGTTTGGTCACCGCTGATGCAGAAGCACGCACCGGAGATGGTCCAAATGTGGGCAACGGAGACGGTACCGGAATCAACCGAGATGAGCGAGAGGTCAGAAGCCTTGAATC